>NC_134769.1:3393500-3702000 GCF_050436995.1 Anticarsia gemmatalis
TACGTTCGTGCAATAAAATTAGCCAGGGTTAAATACTATTTTTATAGGACTTCTAAAGGTGTGTACGGGCTTTTTATTTTAAACCTGTATAATGTCTCTGTTCTAAAGTAATTTAGTACATATCTATAATGTTTTACTTCTAGGACTTGATGTTATATAAAACGTTTTTATTCTTGCCCACCTGTAAAAATAAAAGTAGGCTTGTTGACAAATAAAATGAACTCTCTTAAACAAGGCCCCAATTTAGAGAATAATGTTTGAGCTATTTATTAACTGGATCAAACTTCAAAAGATTCAAAGTCGAAACTCTCAAGCTAATCCGAACAATATCAATAATTAAACATGTTTTGACATATATTAAACCGTCGACATGTCCAAAAACCAGATCCGTAACAAGAATTTAATCAACACTTTCGTCTCCACAAAAAACGATCGTACAAAAGTTAGGGCTGCCACAACTAAGTAATTGATATAAGAGAATTTCCTTGAAGGGTCAAGCGTAATTGGCCGCCGCGGGCAAGATGGACCCATTGACCGTTTAAAACTAACCGTAGGGTTGTGTAACACATGTAACAGTAATCTTATTAATATTTACGATAGGTAATTGATGTTCGAGTGCGTTTCTTGTTGTCTAGTTATGCCTTAGTTTAATAGAAGTGCGGTAATTATGTTGTGTTGTGGGGCGAAACAATTTATTTACATATAACACGATTATAAGACGCTTTATGTATCATAATTGGTTATGTTATGAAATTTATTTACATCTCGTTATTGGCAGCGGTTATCACTTGTTTTTCGCTGTTAAGTGATGAAATTCTTCATACTTGTGAGTCTTTCAATTAATTTTCTTGGTCATCTTATTTTCAAACAAAATATGTTACTAACAACTTATAAGGCAAACGTAACTAATTACTTTTCAACTACAAAATATCCTACGTGCTCAAAAATATGTTATTTGAGTGTTTATATTCATTTAAATAAAACGTTAATTGTACTTTTTGTAATAAATTACATATAATACAACCTTTCGTACCAAAACAATAAAAATAACACGCATATTTATTATTTTAAATAACTATCAAAGATTTGTAGCGTGGCAACCATAACGAGTTGTCCCTTCAGCCATTACAGTGTTGGAGTCATCGTATGTCAATGTTGTGTTCACAGTGCGACCTCGATTGTCTGCTTATCGCTTTAAACCTTCACACTTAAACCTGACGGTATAAGCTGAGATTCAGCTTTGAGTTTGAAGTCGTATTGGAAAATGTAGTTTTTGAGCCTCTGAGGCAAACTTCTTGTAAGCGTTACGCTTCTTAGTAGTTTTTGATTTGATGAAAGTTTCATCTTAATTGATAAGAAGAATAAGGGCTTTCGTTTCTTATACGTTTGTGGTTTGTTATCAAACTTATGCTGATGTTTTCAGGAAATCGATAATTGCAACTGTAACGTAGATGTTGGTTTGCTGGTGTATTTAATTGTCTATTTTGTGTAAAATGTATGTTTTTCAATGGAATCCTTTTATGGGATAGGATAACCTTTGGCTTACGTTGAAAAATGAAGACTATAAACTTAAGTACTATCCCAAAATTACAATTATTAGTGACTACATTTTTTAAATATGTGTAAATGTATCACATATTTACTTACACAGTATTAAACTAAACTACACGTATCCGATATTTAAATTAATTATAATATCGCTGGAACAAAGCAGATGCGTTGAATTTTTGCTCGGAAATATTTTAACTGCGGCATTCGTCCGATGCCGATGGTTGCTATTCACCTAAAATGTACAATTTATTCTGATACTCATATATTTTCATGTTACAGCTTTATTTTTTTTATGGTAAAGTTAATTTTAGTACCTTTTGCGTATATGGGTTTAATATAAATAACAGTGGAACACATAGGGTGGATAATTTTATTTCACTCGGTTAAATTTTAAAAGAAAAACTTACATTTCTACAAACTCTATACTAGAAATCAGTCAAGTTTTAGAAATAGCTGACAGTTAACTATGGCTTGGATCCTTGATGCATTGAAACGAATTGAAAGACAATTAAAATATTTGACCAGTTTTATCTAAACTTATAGGACTAATAAACTATAATATAATATAAAAAACTATACTAAGCAAAATAGGTCTGATTTTGCTTAGTATTCTCTGACTTCCAACATTATCAACACAAATTACAGAAATAAACAAATCACTCGAATTGACCCCTCGCCTATTGTCCAAGAATCACCAAAAGTGTGCTCCCTATTCAATAAACAGACAAACAGTTTAACACAAACATGTGTAATCTCACGTAAAAATTACCGGCATTCGGGGAAATCGGTTACCCTTGATTCTGGGTAAACACGTACTAGTGGGGTAAACTGATTCCGACTTATCCAATTACGACCCTCGTAACAGACGGACATTAGTACACTATTCTATAAATCACTCGATAATTGTAACGCGTGATTTAGGGATGAGATTCCGATAGTCGAACCGTTTGGATACCTCTGACTTAAGTTTTTTTTAATTTTGATCGGGAAGTTATAATAAAGATAAGATCAGAAATGGTCAAGCGACTAAATAAGTCAGTATTCTTATTAGTATTCTGACTGACTAAAGGCCTGAAATTCTGACATCGGTTTCAATAAATCTGTCTCCATAACATTTCCTAGTGTGATTATATTTAGCATTAATACGTCACGGGGCTTAATTAGATCTATCTAATTTGTATAAATTTGATTTGCAACACCATTCTCCATACGATTATTTTGCAATTTAGTGGATATTTACATAAATGTATAAATGCCTATAATTGAGTTATGAGCTCGTGAAATTTAGATACGTGAGATATATTCGTTCATTTATTTGTCATTAATAACGTATAAGTAGAAAGTTAATAAATAATTTGTTGATATTTTTATTTATTAGGTCACGCCTACTCTGATCGCGTGGGATGTCTTTATAAAAGTTAATCGGTCTAGTATAATTATAAAGTGATTAACGCTACTTAATTAGCATATTAAAAATATTGGCGTGAAACTTACAAGTATTAATCGTGATTAATATTGATAGAACACGAACGCCAAGTAGTCGATATTTTATTTTATTCATTTTTCAATGCACACGGAACCAATAAATTTACATTTCATAACAATATTTACTGCTGCTTTATAAATAGCATTTTTTTCTACTATTAACTAGTCTGTGTAGAAATAGAAAACGCTTAAATCCAAGTTTTACCCTTATCGACTACTCGTAACTTTATCTCTCACTTCAATAATACTCCCCTAATATCTAAGGTGTAGTGATTTCAAACGGTCTGTTAGCTCCCTAAAGTTCACAGATTGAGGATATCATGGCATTCCGTTAATACAAGCGGAAATGCCATCATTTTATGGTGAGACGATCACCTGATTGGTACTCGATAGTGTTTTTATGGTGCAACTGGTTTGTACCGCGTTAGGTAATTGGGAATCATGTAGTTACTTTTATGATTATCCAAGTTCATGTTTTTGTAGTCATTTTTAGATAATCTTATATCATAGGGCCCGGTTTTTAAGACTGTAAAGAAGGAACATTCTAGATCGTTCAGTTATATTGTATTCAAAGATCACTTGGTATATCACGGCTTATGGACATGAGTCTGATAGCGTATCTGACAGTTCAACTAAAAGACCTTGTAAATTCCACAATTTTAAGTTAACTAAAACATATCTATAACTGGTGAAAGGGGTCGTTATTCTGGTGATTTTCGCTGATGTTGATTTTGTTATTAAAGTTAATTAGTATTTCTTTTGTTCCCAGGAGAAGTCCGGCGAGCCTTACCCCGGTAAACTATCGGTAAAGTCGGACCTGAGCCCTGTCTTCGGTAAGTACTTTAATTTCTTTCTGTTTTCTTTAACCTTATTGTCTTAAGTTTAGTCTTATTCATTAAGAACCCAATCGTTTATATTGAGATACAAATACATAAAATTCACACGAACTTTCCATAGATTGAACTAAACGTAATAGGGAGTCTGCAAACATACAAATCAACTCACAAATTATGACCAAAAGTGATACTATAATTTACATAAATATATTTTCCAAACAAGAATCAGAGCATTTACAGCACTAATAGTGGTCTAGGAACCCAACCACTGTGAATGTCAATATCACTAAAAACTGAAACATCCTTTCATTTCGAAATTTACTTGCATACTGAAAACAGCTGACTACAAACCTAACAACTTACACCTTTACAAAACCTAATTAGTTCAAAGTTATTATAACACGCAACAAAAGGCAATCATAAATAATAACGTCTTTACATTACCACGATTATCGATACGATAGACCGGCTAGTGATGGGAAATTGATTTTGTATTAGCGACGCGTTATACAATTAACGCTACTCTCCACTGTAAGCGAAACTGGTTAACTAGTGAATATTCTGTGTTCTGCTAAAGAGTGAGATAGTAGGAGCATATTCTTTGTTTTTGTATTTTGTTTTTATTATTTATTTATATTGTTATAGATGTGAATATAGGTTTCATTTTTCGGTTTTAATAGAATCCAACAAAATCGTCTTTTATACTACTAAAGTAAAATCTACGAAAGAAATTACACGTAAAAACAAAAAACATATAATTTACTTCGGATCATAGTTTCTTTTAGGTTTTTTAAAGTTAGTTTTGATAATATCACCGTGTCGTACATTCACACTATCATAATCCTAATTCATTTTTTTACTCTATTTACCTAAATAACCGAGCTAACCTGCTTGTAGTGGAAGCCCAGCTTAACTCCGAACCCCGAGGCTATTAACTCCGAATTATGTATGTTTTATCGCCAGCTTATAATCATCTGTCACTATCGTTACAATATTTTCGTATAATTTCATCTTGCCCCACCTTCGTAGGGATGGGCCGTTATCGATGTAATCATCGATTGATTTGTAAGTAAATTATAGGGCGAGGTATCGGTAAAGATAGGTTACGATATCATCACGAAAAAAGAGAGAAAAAAATTGTCTTGAAGTGATTACAGCAGATTTTTATGTAATATTTTCTGTATAGAGATATCAATGTCCTTTTTCTTTGCTATTTTTAGTAGCAGTTATAGTATTGGCTAGACAAGATAATACAGAGTAAATTGTTTTGGCAACTATAACGAATATGATTAATTTATCTCCCGAGCACATAAAACGGGAGTAACGATGTATTATTTATATTTATGACGACATTTTATATCTATTACAACGCACTAACGGCTAGAATTTATAGTCTATTGGTGACTCATATTATTAAAGTACGACTACAAAGATTACACACACTCACTTCAATTTAAATCTTGTTAAACATCCATTGTATGTCGCAGTATTTGAGACATCTCGTTTCATCAACAATGATAACGGAACATAACCATCTATCACGCCGCTAAGATTGCGTCACGCCACTAATTCGATGTCTGTTTATCGATAAGATTTCTCACGTGTTCATCGACACCCGTCCATCACTACCGCAGCTCGTTATTTGTTGTTATTAGTGTTGTTTTTTGGTTATTTTTTCTTCGGGATGTTTTCGAGAAACCGGTTGGAGTCCTAATCTGATCAGTTTGCCACGACCATGCCGGCCAAACCAGTAAAAAGAGTATAAAGAAATGACGTACAATAAAGAATGTTGAATTGTTATAGTGTTTCTGACTTTACTGCCTATTTTTGGATTCGGTTTTGGGCTTAGGTTACAAGTTTTTTTGGAAACCTTGAATATGAAAAATGATTTTTTAGTTTACTGCGTGTCCAAACCAGTTTTCTAGTGCTATATTATTTTATTGTTCTATAAAACATGTTTAAATATTTTAAACGACCCGTAAAACCTATTTGGTAACATTAGTCATTTTAGAATTGATTTCGTTGTAACATTTTAGATTGCTAAACGATATTTCAATTGGCAGATTATTATAATCCTAAGATTATATTAAAATAGTTTTTTTATACAAATATTTTAATAAAGCTATGAATAATATAATTTTATAATTTATGGTTGAAATCCTGCATTAAATCAATTTAATTAGGCACAACGATATCAAGAATGAAGGTAGAAACATAGAAACTTATATTAAACGATTCTAATACAGTGTAAAATTGTAGATTAATGGTGGTTTTAGTAATAAAATTGATGTACCGATAAATTAGGATGATAGTTTAAGTGTCTAATTTTACGAATTTGCGATCTGTTGCTGAATATAGAAAGTAATTGGTTTGGTTTTACTATTGATTGAAGTTAATTTAAAATAGATATAAGAGTTTAAATGTGAGTGACTAGACTAGACTGAAAAGTAGAATGACTGGTATGGGTCTTTGAATCATTTAAAATACGTGCAGATATAAAAATTACCATTACTCTTATGTTCGTATTTAATCGTGCTTATATAGTTAAACTTAGCTCTTAACTCTAGAATGATGAACTATGAGAATCGATCCGAGTGCATGCACATAAGTTATTTTTTCAATTAGATAGAATGTTGTTGCCATCACAGTACAATCTTGCAAGCAGACTAGATATACTACGACAGTTTTCAAGTGTTAAAGCTCTATTCTAGGTTCCATACTATTGTGAAAAAGAAAAGAGCGTTACCAGTCTACATAGAGCTGTATGTGACTATAATACTATGGTATCGCCGATTAATATTTTCAAAGGGAGACATTCTTCCACAGTTTAATCTGGTTTAAAAGCTACCCAAATCGTCTTAGCTGCTTTCTCGTTACTTCAATAATGTCAGAGTTGAGTGTGAAACAAATGGCGCCAATGATTGCGACGGACAGTTAGCCGCGTCTGCCATGACTCAAATACATAGAGTGCTCTGCATTCTTGATAGCGTACCGACTCGCAAATATACTAATGTACTGGTTAGATGGGCGTCGACAGCTGATGGATTGACAGACTATTGTGAACTGAAGCAGGTATGAAACAAAAAGTGAGTAAAAGTACGGTTGACTGGTTTATTTTGAAATATTTATAGCAAATCAGACATCCTTTCTTCGCAAATCAGGCAGATGCTTAGAAAAATACCTTAGTTTAGCAGTAATGTAATTTTAGCTTTATTGTTAGCAGATGCAAGGGTCTGAAATCTTTGATTGTCTAATTTTTAAGTTACGAAGAATAAATATAGAATGAGATTGAGAGTTGAATTCGGTTTTCTATAACGCTACAACGTCTTCAGATTTAAATCTTAGGGAGTCTATTGTTTCAATAAGTAGTCAAAATATTTGAATTTTTCACATTACGCTGTGCACTGTGCATATGCACACATCGTGTAATAAAGTAAATTTCAAGTGTTGCAACAGATTAACAAAAAATAGAACGCAAGAGACAATAAAAGAGATACCTACGTTATCGTTAGTTATCTGAATCCACATCCATATTACCTCGATTAACGTCACTTCCCACACAAATAAATATATTTCTCCCAAATATAATTTATTATCCAAACTCAAAGCATAAATTATCAAAAAAATATATAGCAATTAACGTATTTATAGACACGCTACCAAAGAGGTTTGGTTTGACCATAAACTCGGCACTTCCGGTCCAATAAAATAGTACTACATATTAGAAGCAGTTGAAAACATGTGGCATGTAGTTTAAGTACTTGTTTGTCTTTATGTCAGCTTGTTTCTCGTAAATTGCTGAGTTTAAACTGTGTAGGTTATGTATCGTGTAAACAAATTAGGTAGGAATATTATGGTACTAAACTATTTGATCATATTGTTTGTGCTTCAAACCTGTTTCAGATCTGTTTTATGTGTTAATATGTTAAACAATATTTTGATGATATTATAGTGAAGTATCGACTGGCAGTCTAGTAAAATAGAGCTTTAGTTTAAAGTCATAGTAATCTGGTCATCATCATTTCAGCCTTCGGGCGTTTTCAGCTTAATATACCTTTCCTACTCTATTGAGAACCTTTATTAGAGAATTAAAAAGAAACGCAGTAACTACATATTATGTTATTTTATTCAAAGTGAAAAAACTATAAGGCTTTTAAAGATATTACATCAAGGGAATACTGCGAAAGAATTTCGAGTAAAGTTTAAGTTAAAAAGAAAAAAAGCTTAGTAACTTAACTGAAAACTCAGATGTGATGAGAATTCCTCCATAACGATTGTCCCATTGCTGGTCAAAGACCTTATGAGTCATAAATCATTTATTTGCATAGTGTTAAGCTTTAACGAAATACCATAGAAACACGCTATGGACACACTAAAATACTATGAAATTGTTAAGTCGATAAACTATTGTTACTATGCGTGTATTTCACGTTTATTTGTATTTAATTTTCCAGTTTTTTGCTAGTAAAAATGTGTTGACTAAAATTGGCCTTTAGTGTCCAATGTTCGTTTTAGCAGAAGACAGTTTAATGTAATCCTTGATTGTAGATTCTAGGACGCTGTTTTTCTTGCTTTTCGTGGTTTGTACAACCTTCCACTATATTTACGTAAAACATTGCATTAGAAATCATTCTAAGTGTTTTTATCAGAAGTCGTTTTTAGGAGCCATAAGAGCCGAGAGTAGGAGTCCTTAGACTTTAACTTTTAAAGGTTCGGTTCCATAATATAATGAGTACGTATAAAACGAAATGATACTTGTTAAATTAAAACAAAAACAAACACATTTTAAACACAAAAACCTATCTTTAGCACATTTGAAACGCAAGTGCGAAAACTTTTTCTGCAAACATAGCCATCACTAGCGTTCGTCATCCTTGTCTCTCCTACCAGTTTTACGTATATCTGTCTCTTTCGCACAGTCAATTTGCGAGTACCGTCAATGTATACCTGTTGTTTGTGTCATTATATCCCAGTTCTAATTGGAACTTGATATGCGTACACAATTAGACTCGTCGTCTTAGATTAACGAGCTTTTTACACTTGCATTTTGTGTTTGGTACGTTTTATAAGCTATAGCGGATTTAAAATGTACTGTAGTTTATTCCTGTGATTAATATACTTGACATTGAAAAGTGTTTTGCTATTTACGAAGTTCGGGTCAATTTAAATGTTATGTTTTTTTTGTTGAAAGCAAATTAATTTTAAAGTATTTAACTACCGGAAAAATATATTCTACTTTTCAGTCGATATTACTCTGTTCCGAAAAGTTGTGTTGTATAAAAAACATTTAAGAATTGTCAATTTAATAAAAATGGTCAACGATACCTTAACTTTCGTTTTCAAAAATCAATTTCTATAAAAAATAAAAAACATCTAAACTCACGAAGGAAGCCCATATCAATAATGTGTTTAATTTATACCTTTTTTATCGATATTCCTACCCCAAACATGAAAAATCTTGGGCGTAAAGGATGTAAAAAAACTAATCGATGATCGATCGTTTGATAATCTGAACAAACGTGTTAACCCTTACATTCCTGAGATGATATTCGGGTGTTAAATTCTACATTCTAACCCTTCTTCCCTTGAGAACTGTATAATTATACGTTATGTATCATCGTTATAAGATATTTTAGATCTGTTTGTTGTTGGTTTCCAAAAAAATGTTCTTAAAAAAACAGTCCTATGTGTAAAATAAAGAAAACTTTAGGTATCGCGCTTTTATGTGCTACTTAATTACATTAGTCGATACCCACTTCTGGAAATGTTTCGGTTATACGAAACAAAGTGCAATTTTGAACAAGCATTTCACACAGGGTTTTACAGGCACATGCGTAAGTTTAAGTCGTCTTTTAGCATGATAAACTATAGTTCAGCCTGAATTGGGATATCTGTACCGCGATTCTGTCGAGTATCGAAATTTTGACATTTAGAATGTACTGCCAAAATGTTTCCTACGACACCCGTCAGAGGCGCTGTTCAGATTTTCATACAAAATTTCTCGATGACAAGTCGGTTGTCGGTAGTCGATAGTAGTAGAAAATCGAGCTACAAATCATTTACTAAACTATATTTTTCTAGCATTTAAAATAGAAGAAAGTTAAGTGCCAAAATCGCGATTTCTCTTAGTTTGTACCACAGTTGATGATACTAAAACACATTTAGAGTTCCGTGGACGATACAAAATTATAATTTGTTTCGCCTACACCTTTCAACTTAATTGTGTTTGTTGCTTTGACAGGTTTTTATGCCATAATATGAAGTAGCTCATATCATGGGAAAGCTATATTGTAGTAAAAATTAAAATAGTACCTACGTACCTAGATAGTTTACTTCGAGTGGAGTTTTAAAGATTGTATTGGGTATACAAATGAGCTAAAACTTGTATTGATGCCTAAACTGGCATTTTTTACTAAATGTACGTGAATGTAAACTTTATTTGAATATTTTTATATACCTACGTATGTGATCATTTTGTACTACCTACTTAATTGAAATACCTACATAAGACTTACTTAACCAACCTATTTATGATAAAGTCTGCTTTGTTTTCTTTTTTTCAATTAGTAAAGTGAAAAATACATTACAACCGAGTCAAAGTATACATCAGAAAGCCTCTACCATGTCATAACTTTTAAACTCTTGCGTTGCATGTTTAATGTATAATAGAATACGGGAATTAACGCGAACACGCATTTTACCTTAAAACCTCTACCATGTCCCACCAATCACATACTAAAATTATTACCAAACCCTTTCAACATTCAAGAATATATCATTAAACAATAATAAATGTGTTTATCAATGTCATTGTTCGTGATTTACCTTTACTTAACATTATCGACGATCAACAATGAAATATTACGTAAGCTCACTTAAAACGACGCCATATTTGTGCAGAACCCTCACACGTTCACACCTATCTTGTTAAGGTGTTCGTACACTGGACAATATGACCACCAAAAACTGTTAACTGTAAAGTTTAATTCGATAGATCTTTTTATTTGATAATTTCTAGATTTGTATTTGTGATGTCTCTTATCTTGGGAGATTTAAGGCTTGTGTTTGAGTTGTCTGTTCTAAGCTCTATCTATGATTATAGTATTTCCGAATAACAAGCTTGTAGGCAACTGATGAAAAGAGGAATTAAGTATTTTCTAATAGAAAAGTTACAGTCTTTGATCTGTACCTAAATATTATTAAGTAGGTTATCCCGGAAACATACTTAAAGTAGCCTACGTTTGAAGGGTACTTAAATTATTGTAGGATTCTCCTTTATCTACCCTATCCGGAAAAACAGGTAAACAGCAAAAGAACTAAACTTTCTTTCTTACCAGCCAGTCGTATCTTCACTTTTATTAAACACAACCACCATTGGTCAAACGTGGTCGTTCGTGGTCAATCGCTTCGTGAGCGTACACCTTAAAATTAAAACACGTTTTTACTCAACAGTTTTTGTCGTCGATAAATCTCGTAATTGGTCTGTAGGTAAACGTACCAGTTGCTTGTAATCAATCACACGAAAAAAACATTATTTTGTTTTGAATTAACAGTGAAAAATTAAATTAACTTTTTTTGGTGATGGGATGATGAGGACCCAATGATGGAGTTGTGTTTCGACTAGAAAGCGAATTATATTTACGTAGATGATTATAATATGAAGGTTGTTTTTATATAATTGTGTTAAACACGTCTTCTTTCCCGTTCCAAGATAACTTATTACTGGGTCCTAAAGCTGGATTCCCTCTTATCTCTACACATAGCGTTTTCTAACAAAATCTAAAAAATAAGTCATGTGCATACATCTTTGGCCAGCGTGTGTACTCAAGGCTTAATTCCGCCTTAATGTCAGGAGGAGACCTAAGTCCAGCTGTGGGACATTAATGCATGTGACATACCTACATACTTTCGTGATAACAATCCATATTTATATAATCTTTTGCTAATTCGACAGTATATTGCATCATCTCTTACAATCCATTAAGTTATCACGAAACCATTTTAAGCAGACCTACTTACTAAAAAAACTCCATTGAACCATATTAAGAATGATTCACGAACTACCTGCAGTTTGCGGTCACGACAAATTATAAGGTGTTGTGTTTATTCTACCTTCGACATGGACACAACTAGCGAAGTAATTGTGGTCAACTTTTTATATTAATATGCGTCATGGTACAAGGAATATTGTAGTGTGTGGTCTGCCTGATAAACTGCCCTATAATTTCGAGGTCTCGTTGAAAGTTCAGGTTAAGAAAATATATTTACTTTGGGAATCGATTATGAGACATATATACAAATTAAAGACGTTTTTTATTGGCAGATGTGATATAATTGTTTTAGTGTAGTACAAGTATTTTAAGTAGTCAAAATAGTAAGTTTTTCGACTCCAAGATATCTGTGGGTAGCGGTTGATCAAAACTGAATGGAATCAAATGAGCAAGTCGCTAGTTTTAAGTTCAATTATAGCTTTTTAGGGTTCCGTGCCCAAAGGGTAAAAACAGAACCCTATTACTAATCCATGTACATCCAGACTTGATTATAATTATTGTAGACCATAGAATTATGACTTTTAAGCCTAAGATTACTAATAAATAGGTACTTTAGACATCAGCGTATTTCCTAGCTAACCAAAATGTATAGCGTATTAGCAAGTTTCCTGTCTCACACGTATTTAATTTTATTGAAAAGACGTATTACGATTTGTCATTGACGCTAGATTGTCTGAATAAAATTATAACGGTCGATAAGATTGAAAGATAAGTAATTAATGGCTGCGATACGATATTATCGATATTTCGCGAAATCTGGTGTTTGATCTTTTATCGGCGCATTTGCATAAACACGGATTGTATCGGCCATCTTTTAATACATTCATATTATAAGAAAATGTTTTAAGATTGTTTCATAAGCAATGTCTTTTACAGAATTTTACTTACATACATAACAGGCCTTTTGGCCCATAAGGGTAGGCAAAGATCAAAGAAGTTAACTCTCCTTTTAATATTAAGACTTTTTTATGTATAACTATTGCATCAGGATTTGTAGGTTCGATTCTCACATTTAACAAATATTTGTGTTACCATCAAAGTTGTTTCAAGCCTAAAGATTCTAAAAAAATGTCTAAAATAACCATCCAATTAATTTCAAAAATCTTCTCAATTTACACTTTATAGATATAGTAAACCTCATCCCTTTTCGTATAAAGTACGTAAGCACGATTCTGAGAACCCGCGGTGGGTCTGACCTATACCAATATTGACGGAACCGAACCACGTATAATGTGTAGTAACGACATAAATACACACGTTTTTTTATATATTGATTTTGTAGTGAAAGTTAAAGCTACTGGACTAATATGAGTGGGTCACGCTTTTGAACACCTTCAAAATATGTTTATGAATTAATTTTGGTAGTTCACTTTTTGATTTTGAATGTTAGTTAATGATCTTTTGTAAGACACATTTACGAGGTAATGGTTTTTGAGCAGTAATAAAAATATGATTTGAAAATCGGGAATATTAATTTTAAAAGAACTATGACGTTTTGAGCCTCATATCCATTCCGAAAATAAATGCAAATACTCAAGATATTTCTTCCGCAATTGATTTAAGACTCAAAACTTAAAAAATATCTTAGACAGTCATTCTGCTCTCATCTGTGGGTCATTGATATTCTACGTTTTGGATTTTTTATACCTCTGCCAGCTGTAAATCTTGCAGGCAAAGCTCTCGCAAGTTGTCGGACTACACTACTGTACATTTATTCGAAAAGCTTACAGGTTAAAGTTAATTAAAACAAAATAAATCCCATTTAAAACATTGACTTAAACAATTAAGTCATCATTCAACCTCAATATCATTTATTTCATAACAACCGCGCTGATTCTCGGAAATGACTCAATATACGTATAATTAATTATCACTTATCGCAATAAAACTGTTTATATCTGATAACAGTTTTCAATAATATTGAATGATTTAACTGTCCTTGTGGTAATTAATGTAACTGCTGATTGTGAAGACTTGGATTCGATTCCCGAGGCGGGTAAAAACTTTGAATCTATACCTACTTAATATTATAACGCTGAAGAGTTTGTTTGTTTGAACGCGCTAATCTCAGGAACTACTGGTCCTGGAAAAAATCTTTCAGTATTAGATAGCCCATTTATCGAGAAAGCCTATAGGCTATATATCATCACGCTACGACCAATAGGAGCAGAGTACCAGTAAAACATGTTACAAAAACGGGCAAAATGATGACCCATTCTCTCTAATGTTATGGGTCAGCTAGTTTTCCATATTTTGTAAGAATGTTCTTATTCCTTTTTGGTTATTGCAGTTTATATCGGAAGCTCAATAGTTAACATAACCGTGTTTATCAATGGCTTATATTCTAGGGTTCGGCTTCGATTTTCAGTGTCTGTCATCACGCCAGTGTTTGTTTGAGCTTTTCCTGGTATTTTCCCAATAACAGTATACATTTATAACGATATATATCCGATATCTGACAATAGACTTGTCAACCTTAGGATAAACTATTTAACGTGGCCTATTTTATATAATAATGTATACAACTTAGTCTACACCTTCGGGCATATCAGGCATGATAATAAATTATCAAAAATAAATTATGATTTTGTTAAAATGATTGACATTTTGTAAATTAGTTACGATGTTTGTTTTTATTCGAATATAATTAAGTTTGTGAGTAATGTACCGTTTCTTGGTATTTTACACTTTTTATAGAAACCCTTGGATGACGCTTTAACGGGAAACCTTTAAATAAACATGTTAGGTCATGTTTTAGATACAAACCGAGAATTATTACTTAACTATGACTAAGCTAGACTTATGAATACACATTATATGGTTCAGGAAAAAGCTTATTTATGTTAGACTGTATTTAAAATATACCAAAAGAATATCTATTAGTTTTAGTTTCCCTTGATAATTCAAAGTCTAGGTGTTGGTTTTGCTTCGGCGTTCGTAATAGTATTAAAAAATTTTGTTATAAAAAAAACATCTCAGTATTAACTAAATACATAAAAAATACGCAAACATGAATTCATACTTTTTTCACGTGGGCTAGACAGAGGCGCACCACGGCACCTCCAAAGGACAACTTGCTATGATTCCTACAAACACCATTTGCTTCATAGCTAACTAGATACAAGTAGTTATTAAAATATCACTGGTTCCAAGTGGAATCTAGTAATCATAACTATTTTTTTTGCAAAAAATACTTTCATTCATCTGTTAATAAATAAAACAAAGTGCGAGCCATTATCTTAGAGTCAACTCATCACAATAATTCTACGCTCACCAAATTGCCTACAAATTGAAAAGGCGTGGGGCGGGCGTATTCTGAATCACTGCGAGATTACTCGATAGCAGTATTGTAAGTTTTTGTGTGGAGAACTAAGTTTTGATTGACTTTTGTTATTTATTTTAGTATATTTATTCTAAAAATTTGTTGGAAAGGTATTTATAGTAGCTATCTATAGCAAATTACAGTGTTACTAGATTACTGATAACTTAATTCAACATGCTATATTTTGAAAGGGTTTGAGAACCAAATTTTTGTCCTGCCTGCGACTTCTTAAATTCTTTGCTTACATTTCACTATGAGTTCATATACATATGTACATTATGTACAATAACCCGTTATCTACTATTCCATAGTAAAGTAGATAGTAATAAAGCCTATTGTAATTAAGCACACTTATGTATGAATCAAAATCAAAACATTCATTTACATCGCTTAAATTCTATTATTTATAAAAGTCAAAGACACAAAGAGTGAATTTACAATATATAAATGTCAGTTATAACTTGAAATATATGATTCACGTGAAGAATTTAACTTGATCCTAGCTTAAAGCTATCAAAATCAGATATGATCGATCGGCATTTTGAAATTGTGATTTGATTTTTCCCTTGGATATAAGTTGTGTGTCTGTCTTGCAGTTTTAAAAGGGCTTATGCTTGTCGGCTATGGATTATGATAAGCTTGATTTATTGGTTAAATGTGTGATAGCGAACATTTTAACCTAAAAATAGGCACGTGAAACGGATACAATAATTTTTCGTGATTTGTAAATAAATACATAGCTATAGATATAAATTTGAAACGGTGTATTTTTTTAATTTGAAAAATTATTATATTATTATGTAGAAAATTTACTACAAATGTCTTTTAAAAATCAAGCACGAGTTGAAAAAAAAATTACTGTATTTTATGTTTCACTAGCTGACCAGCGCAACTTCGCTTGCGTCACATAAGAGAAAAGGTGAGAATGGTGTTACCCGTTTTTGTAACATTTTGAACTGCTGCTCTGCTCCTATTGGTCGTAGCGTGATCATATATAGCCTATAACCTTCCTCGATAAATGGGCTATCTAACACTGAAAGAATTTTTCAAATCGGACCAGTACTTCCTGAGATTAGCGCGTTCAAACAAACAAACAAACAAACTCTTCAGCTTTATAATATTAGTATAGATTAATTTTTAAACAATTATGCGGATTTTCTTTTCTTTGTTTCTTGTAGAAAACAACGAAAATTAAAATATTTATATGCCCTAACTTTACTACGGCGATTATAGTTTCTGAATAACCCAATATATAACATTGAACACATAGCAGACAGCAATAAGTTGTACATGTAAGTGCGCTATTTACAAAGATATTAACATTATATCATCCCAGCTCGTTATCGTCTGCGAATGCTCAACCTTTAATGGGTTACGGTACTCGGACTAAACTATCGTTTATTATTTTAATCCAGCTGTTATGTATTGAGACCAGCAGGGGCGCTCAACATTTTTTTACGAATAAAGTAGGTTTAAAAATCGATGAACAGTATTTGACTTTATGCAAACTAAACAAAGTGCAAGTTATGATTAATTATTATTTAGTTCCCTTTTAAACAAGTTCACAACTATTTAGGAATGAAAAGTTAGAAATCATTTTTTATAATCAGAGCTTACGTTATACCGATAGGTCGAATGCTTCTGTGTAAAAAAGAAGAGAAAGAGAAGAAGCATTTTTGTACAATATTGAAATAGTTTCTCTGAAAAAATGCAAGTAATGCCAAGTTAAAGAACTAAAGCAGGTTTTTACTTAACACTAAGAAACTTTATTACTCCACGATCGTATAAAATAGAGCCTATTATTAAATTTTATCATTAACTGTAATCTTAAAAATAAAATACAGACCTAATTATACTTTAGTCTTAATAGAACTGTTAAATTAAATAATTACTGAGGCTGTTAACTATAATTATATAAAAAGGGAATAAAAATCGATTGTTTTATAGTTCTGCTTCGAGTATTACTTAATTAGCGAAACTTTTGCATTTATCAGCTGTTTGCGACAAATATAATTATATAAAATAGGTAACGTTTAATTATTTTCTATATCTCTAGAGAGGTAGAAAATAGTTAATACATTTAACACATTCATTATTATTTCTCATTAATATTTCGTACTTTATTGTTGCAAAAATTGCAATTCCTTGCGTAGTTTAGTAAATAATGCATGTAATTAATAGACACAAACTACAACATAACTCACAACAATACACTGGTTAAAAAAAACCTCCTCGTGGGAAAAGAACCTGTGACTGTCATTGCAACCCTAACGGAAAAACAACTACCTTAAATCATGTCTCATTGTGAACAAGACTTACCTTCACTTTAAAAACAAAGGAAAAAGAATCATATTTTAAAAATCTTTTGCAAGTTATTCCATATTCAAAAATCAGAATATGACCGCCATGACATTAAAGTACAGTCAGTGAAAACAGTGCTAGGGTAATAAAAATTTGATTGCTACAATAATTGTTTTACTAGTGATTGTAAACAAATATGATTTACGGGTTGTTATAACATTCCTTGGTTTTCTCTTCGACCGGACATTCTTCGATAGATTTTCCTTATCAAGATACAGATTACTTGAAAATTTGATAACATTTTGGTTTATCATAGATTTCTATCTTAATCGTATGCATAAAGATTTTTGAGTTGGTTGTTTTCGTTTTTAGAGAACTTTGAGTTTTTCCTGTTTTGTAAGCAAAGTAGAATTTCAAATTTGTATTTTGTTTCTTATTTTGTCGAATTAGAAAGGTCCGTGAGCTTTTATCGTCTTTCTCACTATAATATCTTGACGCATACAACTAGATACATTTTAATCAGTCTACCAACATGGCTCTACATTGAATGTAAACAGTCTATCTTCAATCTAGTTCCATTTCTCTTCTCAATAAATCGAGTAGTGCACTAAAATCAGGGCTTTATCGAAACGACGTCGTCACTGGCGTCTGCGCGCGCAATTACGTCGGTAAATTACTTCTTGTCGCGGCGTAATTCGTTCGTCTGCCACGCCCCGCGTCGAGCGTTATATTTTACTGACGGTACTGTTTTTTCTTGCTGACTGTACTTCTCTGAAAAGAAAATTGTATTGAAGTAAAGAAAATTTTCGATATCTGAATAAGAATGGAAGCAGTAATTGGGTAAGACTTGGAATAAAGGAATTAGACCAAAATATTATTGTGAAAAGATTATTTCGTAGAATTTCAGCAATTCAGTCACTTTTTCCTATAAACTGTTGTTGATAAGTAATTTCATTGAAGTATGAAAGCCGTTAATTTAAAAAATATCACAGTAATAACAGGGTAAAAACACCAATTACTGACCACGAAAATTGTACCAAACATTTTGTTACAAAAACATGTGTTATTATAATAAATTCTTAAATGCAACAATAAACGGAATTTAATTAAAATAAATTACTTTGATAGCGTCGGTTTCAATAAGCGTTTTGCATAACACAAAATATTTTAATTTGTGCGTGTTATAATAAAGGTTATCTGGTTTGTACGCATTTATTAAATAGCGTGGGATGTTACTACAATCGCTTCATATCGGAACTACTAGAGCATTACTAGGGTTCCGTTATACTGAAAATACTGAAAAACTCTTGGACATTTAGAAATAACATTATCTTCACTATATTCCTTTTTTTTATTCTTTGATTAGCAAAAGGACCACTTTCTTAAGAATATAGTTAACCCATGACTGTCCCACTGCTGAGCAGGATCTCCCAAACTGAGGGAGGGGTAAGGCCTTGAGTCCACCACGCTGGCCAAATGTGGGTTGATGACTTTGCATTCCCTCAAGAACTATGTCAAAGAATAAATACGTATTTAAAAATAGTATGTGCAAAAATAAATTAATCATAGTATGAAAACTAGTTTAATCCCATATAAGGTAATATAAACAGAAATGGAATGGAATTTCTCTATTAATATTTACAACTAGATTTCTTCTATAAAATAGATGGGAATGCGCAACTATTGTAGTTTGTTTTATGTGATATCAAGATGTCTTTTGTATTGCGAACAATACAAATAATAGGCTTAGCATTTTCTCAGGAGTATTAAATGTTGTTATAAATCTTATTTCCTGTTATAAAACTACGAGTTTCAACTGGAGTTTTACTTATTGTGGATTTTCAAACACTTTCTATAAAAGTAGTTATGGTGACTGCTACGCTATCAATTTCTCGCTTAAACTCTAAGACAAAACGTGTGTGACATGTGAATTAATTTGTATGTTTGTAAGATTCTCACTATGTTATTATTTCGCCATTACTCTTTTTTTATTGTTATAATATTAATATGTTTTAATCTTTTCCAGGTAAATTCGAGCCGCATCCTGCAGCGGGCTTCAACATGGGCTACCTAGTGACGCCGTACCCCTACCCCAATGGAGGGGCGCATCCCCTGCCCGTCTCAATGGTGAGTTTGCATTAACAAAATCGCTTTAGACGACAACTCGTGTTGTCACCCTTCGTTCTAATTTTAAGTTGATATCTTTTTTAGGGATTCGAATTTTGTACTGTTTTTTAAGTTGATGGTATCGAAGATAGAACTGATAATTTATTTTATGCCAGTAACTAAAATTTCCAATCTGCAAAAAAATATACTTTTTTTATTTATTCCTTTATTTCAGGCAACTGAGGCCCATAGATATACAATAAATAAAATAAAACTTAAGAAAATACTAATACATACAAACATAGTCAACAGATTATGCTGAGATTCTAAGAATCGAATAATTACAGCCACTGGTAAACATATAATTTATAGTTATCAATTGTTAACGCGTATTATTTCACTCATTTGAGTTTACGCTACAGTTACTGTTAGTCGCATTTTGGCAAAGATCTTTTCCTGTGATCTGCTTCTCAATCTCTCGCTTCAATGCCTCAATCTATTCAAATCAATATTACATATGTAGACATTTTGTCTTCAGCAATTCCCAACAATATTACTCATAAACACGGAAAATAAAACGCTGTGTACTTCGTACGTGCACTTGCTGTTATCAGCTGTTATCATTCGATAGTAAGAACACGCGAAATGGCCCGATCTATACTTAGATACGGGTAAGAATTGTTATCAACTATTATCACTTGTCAGTTCTGATCACGGTGTAATATTGTATGTAACGCTGCTGGTTTTGAAAACGAGTTATTTTGTTTTTCAAAGAAAATAGCGATATTTCACATTATTTTGAAATTTGTCGTGTTTAATACGAGACAAGGCCTTTAAATACATAATATAGATTAAGAATGGAATCTCGATATTTGTTCTATTGTTTTATATTGTTAGTAGGTTTAAGAATAATATCCCACGTATTAAAAATCATCCATATAATCTAGGGACTAATGTTTGTTTTGATGACGACTTTGGCAACGATTGATAAATTTAAAAGCCAATGAGAAAAAGAAGAAGTATGCAATGGATTTCCTGTGCACTCATAGATTTCTATATTAGATTTCCCTTGCATCTATTTTAATCGTTAAGTATTTTCGTGAACAGTTCATAAAATTCGCAAGTTTAAAACTTACACCCAGTAAGAAAGAAATACAAAAGTAACTGACTCAATTTCAATCCTTCTTTAACATGTAAATGACAGAACTATACAAGCAAATAGAATATACACATATCCCAGACTAAATAGATGATATTCCGAGCTCAGCGGTGGGTTTCCGAGAAATGTACAGTAAACATTATTCGACGGCTGTTCTGAACTAAATATGTCCTAACAATATCATACGAATATACTGACTCACTCCTCAGTGTACCAATGTACCTTCTAATCTAAACATAACATTTAGAAAACAATACATAAAAATATATTCCCATAGGGTATGCAGATACCATAGAACGCCTCTTGCTAAGATTCTTAAAATGAATGAATACAAAATGCGGAATATAGATCTTCTGCGACTCGTAGGCTATACAACTGACAGTGGTCTATTTGATACAACTACTTTATTTTGGAAATTCACAGATTTATTACTTAGTTATTTATGATCTAAATAAACCGCGCATGCCAAGGGTCTCTACTAAGCGGTCAGTCTATAGTTTTATGTATTTTAAATTTCTGCCAGACAAAATACATTAATTGTATAAACTAAGGTAGGTAATTGCAACTGCCACTGCAATGATTAGGGTTGACATGCCAAGGTTGATTGAAAGACTTCCTTAAAGTTAGTTTTATACTGTTATTTAAGGTTATTTGAGGTTTTCTGGCACTTGCCTAAAAACATTAAAATATTTTAGAACTTACAAAAGTATTTATCTTAAAATTAACCGCTTATTACGTCTGTCTGTCCCTCAAAGGTCAATGGTCGTACAGTTTTTAAATACAACTGTTTATTTACTTAAACATTTAATAACAAACAACATGGATGATCTTCCATCGTAATTTAATAGTCCGTGATACTATTTTTATTGGATTATTTCCTCGTAATAACCACACCACGTGTTCAGACGGGATCGAACCCGGGACGCGCCGGAAATGGTAACACAAACAGTTTTTATTTCTGTCTTCATCCTGCTTCTGACTGTATGTACAATTGGATACTGTACGCGTTTAATATTTTATTGATTTCCTTTGTTTAGATCAGTTTAGTTTTATACATGTTCAGATTTTGAAATTAAAGTGGTATTTATCTGTATTCTCTCATATTATGGCAAGGAAATAGATTTTAAACATTGTCAAAAATGTTAAAACTTTGTCAAAACAAACTCACTCTACTAAGTCATCAATAATAAAACATATTTCTGAAAAACTAACAAGCCCTCCACAAAATAAATCACAATCTTTCAAAAGCAACAAAACCTGAAAGCTTTACAAGAATAAATAAAAGCACTATTCTAAAAGCAAATACATCTAGCGACTCTCATATAACATCGTAGAACCGCGACGCACGCTAAAATCCCCCGCGCATTCGTAACATAAAAGAATTTATTCGAATTTAAAATGACCGAATGAAAAGCTTTAAAAGTCGTAGGTGGAACGTCGCGTCGTACAGTCGTCAGTTCGCAACTTGCACGTCAATATCGTTCAATACCTAAGGGTAGCGGTACGCATGCACGAAGCACACCATACAAATCCTTTGGAACGCGGTAAGAAACGAAAAAAGAATCCGCCGCGAAAATATGAAACTCGAAACGCAACAGGTGGACATACGACCGTCTCATTCTTTTCTATGAGGTTTTAAGTTTCGTCTCTGTTGTACGGAAGCCGCCCCTACGGACGCCGCCCCCGCTCTGGGGCGGGAAATTTAAATGAAGGAGGGGATGGGATGGAAATGCTTTTCTTTTTGCTCGCGGGGTGTATTTTAGGGCTTTTGTCTGGGTGAATGCGGACAGCAATTTCGGGGTCGCTTGCGTTCGTTCCGTCTCGGGATTTCAAAATCGAATATTTTATTTTTAAATTGAATTTAAAACATTCTTTATTTGAATGTGTTTGACACTTGTGAAAAAGTTTTAATGAATTCTTTTTACTTTTGAATGGCAAAAGTATTTACGCATATAGCCACGCATAAAGAAAATTTTCGAACGAAATAAAACTCAAACTAAGTAGGTACTAAGTGAGTCTAAAGAAATGATTCTATTGAATAAAATGGTTGTACATTTTAATCTGAATAAAGGAAAATATAAAAGGTAGTAGATATATGTATTGTTCGTTGCGTTACTATCGATCGCGAGAAGTCGGGTGAGGGAAAGGGTTGCTGTGGTGTTATCGGGGGAAGATTCGCTCGCAAATTTTCTCCGATATCATTCAGTTACGTTTGTTAACGCTATCTTACTGTCTGTGAATGTTGAACATTTTTATAGCTTTTTGAAATGGCAATATTTTTATTTCTTGCTATAAATATGTATTATATTGCTTACATATCTAGGAGTTTCAATCTATGCATAGATTTTAATCTATATGCCGATCAAGATCATATTTAAAAAAAGTCACTTGTTTAACATTTTTAATTATTTAACCTTAGCGTGCCGTTGCCATAATGGCAACCAGATAGATTGACTAGGCCTCATTAAGATTTTACGTTCCGAGCCACGGATGGACTAGGTTTTTATTTTTTCTATATTTTTTTAATTCTTGCTACTTCAGTATAATTATTTTAACCATAAACAACATAAAACTAAGAAAAACATTCATCATATTAACATAGAGAATAAAATTAGGCGCAGATAAGGCACGTTCCGTTAGTAATGTAGAGATGTATACAGGGTGAGTGCGCGCACGCCGCGGCTACGTGAGCGAGATCACCGCTGTGATAGAGACAGAGCTATTACGTTACGTTGATAACGTGGTTTATGATGACATCTCTGGTGGGTCCGGGTTTGATGGCTGAGAAAAAGTAGAAAAAAAATTGCTATGTTGGTCTCTGCCTACCCCTATGGGAAAGAAGTATGATTTTTGATGGGGTATATGTGTGTATGTATGTGTAGCAAAAAGTGTGATTTTATGTTTGTTGTATGTATGTCAGTAGCAAAGATTTGCGTGTTAATGTTAGGGTGCGTCCACATCTGGCGAACGTGCCGCGAATGTGCAGCTCGCAAACCGTTTGCGAGCTGCGCGCGTGCAGTCACGGCAATAGTTTGGTGCGCCTCTTTAGCGCAACTCATACAAGGCTCGTATAAAGGCGTGCGCGCGGCGCGCGATCTGCGCGTACTCAATCCTCGCGCTTACAGTTCCATTTACTGGCTCAGTACTTTCGAAGATTTCGGACGACACTAGTGCTTTTAATATAATTGCTACATCATTAGCTATTATATTTCTGATAAAAAGGAAAAAAAAGAGACAACGGCGTTGGCGGGTAAGTTAGGGGTGCGGGGATTGAGACGCGGGTGGAAGGAAGACGCGAGCCGCTAGCGCGCCGCCCGCGCGCTGATCGCGTACGGCGCTTAGGTTGCGCGTGAACTGCGCGCGGGCGGCGCAGGAGCGGCGCTCGAACAAAATTGTACGCGCGCAGCTCGCAAACGGCTCGCGAGCTGCACATTCGCGGCACATTCGCCAGATGTGGACGCACCCTTACAATTTAAGGAAAATATCTGTTTACAATTTAGGTTTTTTAAAAAAAGTAAGTTGGGTTTCGACTCTGGCTAAAGAAATATTTAAGATAAATTAAATACATAAACTTCAAACCTAATAGTTTCAAAATTAAAATTATGATTGATGAGCTAATATATTTTAGTCGTAAAAGGCGAGCTATTTCGTTTTGGATTCGATTCCTGGAATAACGTATGATGCACACATAAAACCACATTATGAAATCTAAACCCAGTCATAGCTGGTTTTAGACCCCCACCCCTACGATAAAATATGATAAGAAAACCAGGCATCTAAAATAGCATTAGATTAGACTCTATCACAAAATGCTGATAGTACTCTCCACTTGTAAGTACTTTGTCAAATAATCTAGGGTATACCCCACTAAAAATACCGTTATCAAAAGAAAACCCACAACATACGTAGATGTACAAGGGTTTATGATAAGTACAAACAACGGACAATTAATATCAACAATTAATTAACGTTATCGCGTAACAATTCAATCGTACCGTCGGAAAATTACCGTATTAATTGCGAACAGTTTATAAAATCTCAAATTTATGGTACAGTCAAAAGCAAAACTACAAACTATTTTAAAAGCCTCTGTGACGCAGTCGGTCGTTTATACGACTACTGCTCTAAATTCTCTGGTTCGGACCCCGGGTTGGTCAATCTGCTATTCATATTTTCTAATTTATTGTAAATTGTTCTCAATAGTAGCCCGGAGTTTGATAACATGGTTGCTTACTATTATTTATTATTTCCAAAGTAATAGTCAACACCTTAATAAGTGAGTAATATCAATAATTAAATTAATATTTTCACACAAAATGTACGAATAATAATCTGATAGTCTGACTGTACATAGAATTTCAGTGAATATGAATTTCAGGTATTTGTCATTCAAATTGTGGCATTCCTAATCATCGACATAACTAACATAGTTTAATTATTATCTGAGTACCATGGAACTGGGTTTGATTACGTTTTAATGCTTTGTGTGACATTAAAGTACCTCTATACATATTTTTAGTATCCAGAGATTTGCATGTTAAACAAAGTGGTATTAAAAAATCGCGGCTTTTGCTTACACAATATTTGTTTACAACAAGATTTTAATCAGCAATCGATATAATTAGTGATAAGTACAAAACACTCAAACACATAAATAAGTGGCGTTCCTTCAAGTGCAAGTAAAGAAACAACAGAATAATAGCCAGTATTTAAGTCATTAGTACAGATTTAAGAGCTCGTTACCGAAAATGGATATCATTGTTATGAAAAAGGCACATTGTACTGAAGAAAAACCTCAAGAAAGTAGAAATTATAACGAGCGTTTCTAACAAATGTTCCGTTCTATTTTGCGAGAGGTTCCGTCGGATTTCCCTAATCAATGTACTCATAAGACCATTAAAAAGAACATCCCTATCCCCAATTCGTCTCCGATACCGGGCATAATTCCGCCCGGGAAAATCATTACATACGCCCCGGTAATTCGGGTTTCGAGAGCCACCCAAAACCCCCTCCCAACCCTGGCTAACCCAAGCGCTGCATCTCATTTTCAAATACTACGCCGACTAAGGCGCGATTTCTATACACCCGATCGACTGCAAGCCGAACGAAAATAAACTTTATCTCGTACTTTTTAGGTGCATTTTCCTTCAGTTGTAACGTTTAGCAGTCACGCCAATTGTAACTTTGTATACGGGGCGCTAGAGTTAGAATTTCTTTGTGTTTTCTTGTGAGCGCGCGTACGGTTCTCACCCGTCGGGTTGAAAGGGGATGGGGAGCGTTTTCCACTGAATAATAGAGGGGAGATTTCCTCTTATATTTTCGTGAATTTTTTATTTAAGAAAGGGATAAGATTTTAATGTGGCCGCTCCGCGCTTTTATTACTGGAGATTGTGAGATATATTCCTATTGTTGGGAGTCTTGATGCGTATGGGGTTTCCGCTTAAAGTATTTTGTATGAGATGTAACGGAGGACAGTGAGGCTATGTCTTTAATGACGTTTCACTTGATATAGTCTGCAGTTTTTTATCCGTTGTGCTTCAATGTTGCCGTATGAAGGATTTTGTTTTGTCATCTTGCGTTCATATGGGTATTAGGCTTGCTGTATTCTACTGAAGCATGCTCGTGACGCAATAGATTTGAAGACTAATTTCACTTTGCATATGTTCTAACATATACATAACATAAAAAGACGTAATTATACTTCCACGTATTAATAACCTTTGTCAAAAGTTCCTCTAAACAGGATAAAGAACTTATTTTTTCTCACAAAAGATTGAAGTGTAAATTACAAAAGTTTGTGAGAGACTCATATCGTTCGGTTCATCTAATCAATCAAGCTGTCAGTTGTTCTTATATGTATTCTACACGCGCAGGCTTTGGCGGAAGCTAGGCCACATTCCCCGGCACCGCCTGCCCTTGAACCTAAGACGGCTATTGATATCCTGTGATGCACAGAACTTAGGATCGATTCTTCTGCTTGTTGGTTTAATATATTAATTGATTGCCGAGAAGAGTACTGTAGTACATAGAGGTACTACTAATGTTTTTGTATGACAGAGTGGTCTTGTCTTGTTTGACAGAGTGTGAAAAATTTATAAGTAGTTTTTAGGTTTCTCGTGAACAAACGCGATGGGAGACTTAGGTTTACAATGTCAATGACAGTGACCCTCTGGTTTACTAGATATGCTTTTTTGATTTTTGATATAATTTATCTTTATAATAGGTATAAGGAACTAAATGATGAATAACACTGAAGAAACTAGTTTATGTTTATTTCTTTAGGTAAATTACAAACTTATAGTTATTCTAACAATATAATTTGCTTGCTTTCTATTCTAAATGTAATAATATTACCTACGAGTAGCAAAGGTCAAATGACAGCAGTTCATAGAAACACTGATATTCAGTCGTATCCGGTGTACTGAATACGACACCATCTTGTTTTTTACTTCCACTGACGCACAAGGCACCATTGTAGAGTAATGTATAAGCATATTTTGTATTAGATAGCAGTTTTCTGTAGGTATTTCTATTCTTTTGTAATAGGATCCGTTATCTACCGCTTGAACTTTGAAATTATTTAAATTGTATCTAATTTTAAATTTCTATGTCTCTATTGGGCGACAAAGCAATTTCTTTTTAAAAGTATTAAGGCTCAATTAGGTACATATGTATCTGATGTAATTAATTCCTAAAATATCTAATGAATCGTAAACATCACTTACCTCCGGTTACTGTGGCGTTTAGCGGTAGTTTATCTATTCAATAAAACTCATATAAAAATCACTTTAGCGGGCAACCGGGCGTTAGAAAACCAAAAGTCGTACCTATTCTCTATTCCGTATGATAAAAGATCATTGATTTTACCTTTTCATACAAACTAAAGTATTAACAGTACTTATTTCTTCAGCATTCTTACAAAACTAATACGCATTACATCAATTAATAATCTCAATACATTCACAAACAATTCCTTCACTTACAAATATAACCTAACATCGGAAGTGCTCGCATGACGCAGGTCCTGTGCGCGTGCGATCGATCCTTATCACTTCTATCATTGTTTATTGTTATCATTAGGTGCGACACCTTGAAACGTGGCTATTTAAATGTGACCTTCACCTTGAGGTAATGGGTTCGATTACCATGTCAATAATTGGTGCTTGCTCAGACGCTCTTCATCGAAAAGTAGATCTATATTGTTATTTTAGGGTTAAAGAAAGAACAAAGAACAGTTTTACTATCATTAGGGACCTTATTACTTTTTGGTCTCACTTTTCATGATTTTGAAACAGCTTACCTACCCTTTCTTCTGCCTATTCGCGTATATTCATATTAATAAATATGAGCTCTATGGCCTAGCGACAGTAGCAGAAATTTTTTATGCATAGAATCACCCTTGCGACTGGCGACTCTATGTACCAATATAAATGATAGAGACTAAGCATCTTCTACCGTTCAACTCCCCGATGAATCAACAGTGCATATAATCTCTTATAGTACCTTAAAAGAGTAAATAAAATATAGATACTCTCTTTAAAAATTCTCAAAACCAATCAACAAACAAGAGTTTTCTTTGCCTAACCCTTGCATCACCACAATGTACCCACGGGATCGCTATTACTCAGCCCTCAACTACCCACTATAAAATAATCAAACACTACGCCAGGGGTGTCATTGGGGGTGGACAGTAATACTTTTAAAAGCATCACCCCCTCTTTGTCGGATGTCTCATTGTACAGACGCATAGACAAGTCTTTCGCCTCATTCGATATTTAAGCTTTTTCGTGGATTTTCGACTGTTATTTGAACTGTAGATCAATCATTACCAACTAAAGCTTATATTACACTCGTGTTAATTTTGGAAGACACTTTTTTTTTCTTTTTTCATCTTGGGGCATGTTTACATATCATTGAAAAAATGGTTCTCATTTTAAAAGCTATGTCTATTTGTGGGTGTATCTGTCATACATTAATTCATCTACTAGTATCTGCCTACCCTGATGAAAAAGAACGCGTGATCTTATAGGTATGTTCATACATTCTTCTATAAAAAGAGACAGAATGAGACAAAATACTCCCATAATTAAGTTAACATGTAAAATACATAGTACGGGTTACATATAAAATATTTCCACATAAAATGTTGTTACTATATCAAAAAGTGCAAAACATTCGGCATAAAACTATTAACTTTTCGCTCAATTTACAAAATTCAATAGTACTTTTTAAAATAAATATGTGTATTTATTCGCTTGCTATCTTTGTGGCATTGAGCCCATTGTGCAGGTGTTGAATTTTAACAAATTGCGGTGTAAAACGTTTTCAATAAGCGCCGTACAATATTATTAATACGTTTAATTAAAATTAATTACAGATTTAATGTGATATAATGTCGCATTTTACTGATTGAGGTAATTCTGTGGTACTTTTGTAACTGATAAAATTTACATCACTATTCTTTATGAGGACGATTAAACGTTTGTGGTCTTTTGAGTTGCGAAATGACCTTTCTTGTATACATGTTTAAAAACGACATATAGGTACCTAAGCCTGTGCTGTAAAGAGCAATGCATGAGAAAAGTAAAAGAAAACGATTTTCTTTCTCGCAATTTATTCATACTATATAGTCTTTGTCCAATATCTTTAGAACTAAACAATGATGATCATTATCTGACTCCAAACACAAACAAAATAACTGCACATCCCAATTATATTCCCATCTACAAAGGAGATGCATATAATATATTTTCAATAAGATCTAGATTCGTATCCGAGTCCCACCGGATGGTAATTGCCTAGAAAGTCCTATTTCAAACCCCCCTGCCACCCCACCTGGGGTACGCTAACACCCCGGTGGGGTGAGGCGTCACCCCAGTCTGGTCCAGATTTTAGATCTAGAGCTAATCTCGTTTCCAATGGAGCTGCGACTGGATGTGTGCTTTCATTATTTTGTTTTGTTTTTTTAGATAGATGTTTCTGCTGCATTTCGTTAGAATTCAGAGAAATATTGTCTTTGATCCATTGGGAATGAAAAAGAATGCAAGGTAAACCACGCTTTGTGTTGTTCGTGAATTTATTATGATTCCTAGGAACAAATATGCTATTATAATGTATGTTATTATTATCATCTAGTTTTCCGTAGTTATCCAACACCTCGGCCTAATTGCAGCTATTCATTTGTTATTCATATTCCAATATGATAACTCGATTAATGTCATAGCGATCATATCAGGTGTTAGTAATTACAAATCGTAGTTTATAGTTAAACCAACCTACATAATAATCTAGCGTTTTAATTAAAGTCATTATAGTATGTATGTTTCTTGAATAAATCAACTACGTAATTGTTCAAAGTACGAATATCTTATCAAACGCTACGAACCTATAGAAATTCAAACATTATCTGACTTATTTTTAGGTATCACACTTTTATTGTGCAATACAAAAACAATCTTTGTTTGCATATTTCCAGATTATCTAACGATAGCCAAATTATTTAAATTTATCAATTTACAAGAAAACTCAATAACACTTATCCCCATTATCAATAACCACTTATGTGGGATTAACCCTATACCAACCCCATAATAGCTCTTAAACGAGCGTCCAATTTCACACCGACTGTTACTAAATGAAAATATTAAATCCAATTTACAAACTTACCCTTCAGCTTACCCCTCGATTATCCACACAAAAAACATGAATTATGACTATTATAACCTCTCAAAAACCATTGTGCGGTATTAATCGCCAATTCGTTATAAATACGCACAGTGCGCCACCCCGCTTATTTGCTCGGACAAAAAACATGAATATGATTTTATGCCAGGTTAAATACATTTAAGGGGGATTAAGTTATGAGTAATATTTCTATTTATGAGGGGCATTTAACAAGCTATTTGACGCCTTTTGGCATTGCGTGTGGTTCGCGGGGCGCCATTCATCGCGAGATAACCCATAATTATGGTCCATCTTGCCACTAGCGCGGTTTTATAAATGTTTGTTTTCGTGACAGGTGGATTATAACCTATAAGAGTCGTTGAGATGATTAAACGATCTTTTGATGCGGCTTTTGATTGAACTGGTTTTTAGTGTTGTTTTTTTTTTGTACACTTTTACCTTTTGTGCAAGTAAAGCTTTTATTCAAATTAAGCGTACGCACACACTGCGACATTATTTTAACAACACTTTTAATGTATTTTTACATGAATATTTATAGACAACCCCCACGGATATAGACCGATGTCTTTCCATGTGTACATTAAATATGTATGTACCCTGTGTACGCTGTATATTAATTTCCATCGAATCCAAAATCAAAGGCGAACATGTCCCAGAGGACAGCCCGCTGGTCTAATGTGCCCATTCTCTGGACAAAGCGGATTATTTCCGATGTTGTCATATCTCAAACCTATTAACATAATGTGGTGACGTGATTCCCTTGTTTAGGTTTTTTGTGTAGTTTTTTTTCTTACATGTCACACTGTGTGGTCTAATAGATATTATACTTTGACGTTGGTTGTTTCGTGTTTCCGAGAAGCCGTGACTTGCCTCGTTAGCATTCGTTGTGGGATTATTTTACGTCATGCAAGATAAAATATGAAGTCATTTTTCCTAACAATAATATTGATTCAAATGGCAGTAACGAGTTGAATTACCGTTTCTACAAAACACGACGTCGGTGCAAACAATATTTCCACTTAAAGTGAAATTACTGAAGCGATTACCGTCGATACTGCCATCGTTTGCACACAACATAATCAATTCCGTAAACAAGCCAAGTAAAACACGAGGAAAAAATTCTATGCCGACAATATTGTAAGTGAAACAAAACACAACACACCATTACCTTGGCCGCACTTGCTAAACAAGCGGAGTTTTCCCACAAAACGTAGGTTTAGCGTTAATATTTCAAGAGTATTGTTTGAGTAATTGCTTGCCCCGCGAAATAACCTAATGGGCGTACTTTAAACGCAGTGAAAAAATCGATTCACCCATATTTGTTGTTAATTATAGTCGGTTGAGCCGTCTTTCCGCTTCTGCTGGTTCGAATACGATTTAAGACCCTCCCTGGTCCAATTACAGAGTTCTCAAAAGTCCCCCCTCTTCGCCCTCCCCTCTCATTTTTAGATCGAGCCTCGTTTTAATGACCTCTCGAGCTCCCGATGTTCATTTGTCGCGAGGGTTTTGCGTACGATTATTTCACTTTTTCTTTTTTTTTGCCCGGTAACGATCGGAAAGTGAAGCACTGTGGGCTAACACTTGAGGGCTTAGAAATATTATATTATATTTGTGGTAAATTTGTCGCGAAGCGTGAGGGAAAACGCTGAGTTTGTTTTGTGTCAACATCGACCATGTTCACATAATTACTTATTTATTCTAGAATTCTTTACAAAGCAATGTTTGATATCTGTAGCTTTGAATTCTGTATTAATTTTGTTTTATTTAAAATTTGCACTAGTTTTATCTAAAAAATCAACACGAAGACGTCTCCCTACAATTTGACATCTAATTGTTTAAAACTCAGCCACCCCATATTAAAAAACGTTGTCCCCATTACGTGTCCCATAGTATTCGCTGACATGAGGGTGCCTTTTGTGCGATGTTTGGAATCCAGTAATTTTCTATGATTCTGCAGTTTGGCCTGTTTGCTGTAATTGTAGAGGGTAGATATTAATTCTGAATTACTCCCTTACGCAGCCCTTTGTTAGCTATTTTTAATCTACGCTTATATGGACCTTGATTGTACAAATGATTAGTGGAATATTGACTTTCAATAGTTTTTGTTGAACCACTGTGCAATGTGCAGCTATTGTCAGTTGTACAGTAAATTAATACGAGTATTCCGATGCTCACGATAAACTTTTAAATCTTCCAGTTAAAACAAAATAAAATATTCCTCAATATTTATAGTTTTCATTTAGTTTTTAAATAAATATAAAAGTGTGAATACGCACATATTGAATATGCAATACTTTTTCATTCGTATCCAAAAAACATTGGCCGCATTCGCGAAAAATTGTGAACGCACAAATAAAAGAAAAAATACTATTGATTACAAAGCAAACAAATTCGCTCTTGACGCGAACAAGCAAACAGAGACAAATGACATTCAGAGCAAATACTGATCTTCATACACAAACAAAAAAGTACATTGTGAACTGTCCATACGGTACCTTCCCAGGCTGAACCGAACCACCACTGATCCTAACAAACTCAAAACAAACCCTATCTTCATCAAAATTAGGGTGAAAACTCCAACTCTCATCCGCGTCGTGCGCCGACGGATTTTTAAAACGACGTTTTAGAACACGACTCCACGACATGTGTCATCACATCATGTCAATGCAGGGATTATGATAACCATCGTACGGATGCCATCTAGCATGGGGAATCGCCCTTTGCGATCTCGAGAACAAATCCACTACTAAAGCGAATAACTTCCACGACACTTCCAACGTAATTTCTACTGTAATAAATCGTAATAAAGATCAAGTTTCATTGTGAGCTTTTATAAAAATTCACAAGGGTGATCCCGAAAAGACAATTTAACCCTAAAAAATGGTGCACGGACATTAATCCGCATGTAATATCACAAATTTGTCATCGGTCCGCCGGGCGGGCTCGAGCCCATCTGTCAGTCAATACGCAATTCGATTTGGGGTCATTAGGAGAGTATATTGCACCACTTGATTACATGAGTAAAGACAAAAACCCATAGAAAAGCCACCTGTGACTATAAATTCATTCTTGTGCCGGCGTGTTTTTCTCGAGGGTTCGTATTGGCTTCTAATTTCGCTTGATACGACAGAAAATTCTCATATCCGCAACCCAAGTTCCAAGTAGTCGGAACACAAGCAATTTAACTTAAGCACTTCTCGGATTTCAGCTTTATATCCATATTTATATCCATTACACCCGCCTTACATTATCCATAAAGTTACCCCTTATCAAGTCAATAATAACACCCTAAATATGAGACGCTTAATAAAATCCGCATATACCTTTTCGTTGAAGCGGTAATAAATTGCCCTTTTTGACGTCTTATTCAGAAAACTCAGCGATTCATGTGACAGTGACTGTCGAGGGTAGCGTGTGTGGATAATAAAAAATGTATTTCGATACTCAATGGCGGCACGCGTACGCCGTCTTCAGGTGACGTGAACTGGGCTTTTCACCCTAATTTGTGAATTATATTGGTGATTCAGGGGTGTCTGTTGCCATAATAAACTTGTTGGCTATTTGTAATCTGACATGTGTATTTAAAAGATTTTTTAAACATCCCAATTTTTTTTATGTAGGTACTTTCTTTCTTAAGTCAGGTCGAAACCACCTTTAAGTCTTCTTTAATCGTCTTATCAATATTTGTTTTGGAAATATTAGTACTTTTAATTAAGCAAGGCTCAAAACACTAGTTTTAAATTTAACCATCCAAAACTTTATAATTTTTCGACATGCAAAAAATAAAAATACGTTACATCTATATTGCACTAAACAACTCATCACATTACTCAACTTTAACTCACAGCAAAATGAGCTATTAAAAAATAAATCCGTGCATAAAGGTGCGCGCCCACCGCGTCGTTTGCAGTCGCGTGGCGCGGACAGACGCGACGAGCGTAAGCGCATTGGACCCGCGCGACGTCGCACACGTCATTACCGATACATCTTGTGCAGGATATTGGTTTAACTAATTATTTTAAATATTTTACTAGTAGAGACTGAAGTAAACGAAGTTCGGGGGACACGAATGTAGATGGATAGATTGCGTTGGTTACTGAAAGATGTTAGGATAGATAGTTGTTCAGAAATGAAAGAATCTTAGATACTCAAAAAGTTGGGTTGGTATGAAAGCATAAAATCCTTAATTGTAAAGCTAGATTAATCCAGTAGCTAGCTGCTATGGTAATGAATTAGCATTTTCTTGATAAACTATTATATTTCTTTTACCATTTCGGTCGACTGAACAAAACATAAAACTCAAAACGTTTATTACGCACAGTTACATTAAACTTTACTAGCAAAACAAATAATTATTTGCTATTTCCAGTTACCAAGCTTTTCTAATTGGAAACTAAGTTAAACTGTCGATATAAATGCCGGAATGACGGACGCATATCTAATATGGAGAATGAAATGTGGCTAAAAAATTCAACTCCAATGATGTAATGCAAGCGCATTCCTTTATACCCTTCTAATTACTTTAAATACTTAAGGACTGGAAAGAATTTCGTTTGCAGAAGTTCAATGAAGCGTGCCTTCCAATATCGGCAAAAACTTCGGTTGTTCGATACTTAGTAGATAATACCAGCTGTGCCTGTTTGTAGTGGAGTAGTGGCCTTTTAGCGTAGACTATATCTTGGTAAATATGTAAGGCTAAGGTGTATTCTCCTAAAGTATTGATCAGTTATGAACCATTTTAAACCCCTTTACGAATTTCGTGCGATATGTAAGGTATATTCACTAAAGTATTGATCAGTTATCATGCCATTTTAATCTCTTTTACGAATTTCGTGCGTATGTCCCTGATTAACAAAAGTATAGATTTGTCTGTAAAAAGAAACTTTGACTAGAAAAGACACTAAGTCGAAAGCCGCATTTAATTTTATTTCTTGCAGAGAAATAAATGCGGCTTCCGTGCCTCTGCTTCCATCTTCTTCGATTCGATGTCGATTACTCTTCCTCGGACTTAAATGCTTGTCTTAAATAAACGTTGATTTCTATCAACCCATTAAATATTCACAAACATATATAAATATGAGAGGAAGTAAACTAAAGTCTATCACAATGTCTAGGCGGCAGCAACACATGCGCGTCCGCCCGGCCAAAACTACACTTTCGTTCATAGAATATTAAACACTTCCGTCTCATACGGGTTTGATTCTATTTTTTTCAATAGATCGTTTTCGTGTGGTCTTTTAGTCTAATCTTCAGATTAGTATGCAACTCTGTACGCTATTTAGCGTGCAGTTTATAAATTGTATTGATCAATACATTGTATTTTTTGGAATTGAATGCTCATTAGAATAGAATGCAAATGTCTGTATGGATGTAATGTAAAAAAAATATGATATTTATAGATTTTATTATGGCTGTTTTAGTACATACTGTTCCTTTTATACTTATTTATTAATAGATACATTAATACTTAATAGTAGCTCGTAAAGTTATAATATATGAGTTATGCGTAATCAATTTATTTCTGGTAATTGTTTAATGTTTTGCCGATTAAAAGGCTTTCGCTTTTGAGTTCTAGTTTGAGCCGTCGAACCATGCTTAGTTTTTCGAAGTTTTTTCGACTATCATGACATAATATTTGACTTATCATTTTTTCATGACAAGTATGTTGACGTATACGAACATTAGCTAATATCAGATATAAATATATTTGATTAAAGATAGCAATCGGCAGTATTTATAAATTCATAATATCCATTAAAATATACAATATCTTACTGATAGTATCGCTATCGATCAAATATATTCGTTAGACATATCGTCGCCGAAGCAAATATAATTAACTATAGATAAAACAACCGGTTTTCTATCCGTCCGTACGTATTTGTATAAAAATCGCAACAATTCCGTGATTTACATGGAACCTAATATGAATATTTGCAAATTGCCACTTTTTTATTCATGGCAATTTATCCGGTAAAACTGGTTTCTCGTTAGAAAAGCCTCTATGATAAATGTTATTTAATAAATATGTGGATTAAACGTACCACTCTTTTATTAAGCGACACTTAAATATATCCTGCAAGTAGAGTAAATAGACGTTATATTTACGTAAACCTTACAAACCTTCATAAAAGGTTCTAAACTCACTCGCAAAATTTGAAAAGCTAATCAAGAACAATTAAACTTTTTCTCAAAAAGAAGTTTGATACTTGAGTACAAAAGGTTTTCCTCGGAACGTCAGTTTCCCAGTTCCCTACATTCGCTTCAAAGCATCACCCAGTTCTTTTTACCTTGCGCCTTATTACCTACATACAGATTTAAGACGCGGTCTAGACAACATCTGAATATTTGATGCAAACTGCACTCGACGGCTTTTAGCGTCGAACGTTCCGCTTTTACGAACGAGGTGACGCCTGAATTGGAAATAAAGTCGCTCTATCGACAATCTTTCTCAAAAGCTTTCCTTCAAATTCAGACATTATTCAAGCGTGAAAGGAGGTTTTGTCTGCACTTCTCATAAATACTACCTTTGAGTAATTGTTACAGTTTGTTCTACAAAAAACCATAGACCTACCACTGAGGTAATGAAAATTCATATCGAATAACTATGAAAATTAATAAACAACAAAAAGTTTTACGCGCGATTACCCTCGTTATCTTTCCGTTCTGCGTTCACCCTTACAAGCGGACAACAATCGCCAAGTTACTCGTGCGTACAAAAAACCACGATTAACGCTATCTTACATTCAACACATACCTTTACATTAGCTGTTATAATAACGGCTCATTATGCGATAAATAATCGCGATTAATATTCACGGGCGTCGGCCATGTTGCGTATCGCAGTAGCATCGCCCCACCCACTTTTGATATTAGAATTAATGTAATTCGCAAGAAACAACGCCTTAACGGACGAGTAGCACGAACCAGGCGGCTTGATCTCTACGCTAATGAATTGTAACCTTTATTCTGTTCGTGCTTATACTTTTCTAGGGTGTCGTTCAGAATACGCGCGTTGTACACTAATTGCCCGTAAGCCGATCAGCGCCTTTTCACTCCAGTTAATGTAAATTATCGATCCCTTTTTTTGTACAAACGACTCGTTATAAAATGAACTTTTCCGCCCCTTTTAAAACACTAATAATACTGTCAAACGACTTGTGAGTTGACATTAAACTTGCAAAACAAATACAGTTGAATCGAAAAATGATAATCATCAATTATATTTATAGGTTTATTGAGCTAGTTTAATTTGGTATTGCTCGTAAATGTCATAATCGTAAAATTTAAATGGACAATAAAAATAATTCAAATCGAAGAATATGCTCTTTAAGTATTATTTTATTTTGTTAATAAACATTCGAAATTAACATTCGCTCTATTCAACAAACTAGGGTGGCCACACAGTTACGTAACGAGAACACACGCGTAATAAAATCTAGATTTGTATAAATAAAAAGCGACTTAAAACGAATGCTTTAAAAGTTATTGCACCCAAATGTGATAGCATCTTTCACGACCGAGCGTGGTATCTGTCTGTTTAAAGACGTTTTAGTATGTATTAAAATATTATGTATGTAATTATTATGTAAATGTTTAGACTGAGAGAACATTTCGTGCTATTTATTGCCTATTTTCCAGAGGTGGTCTGCTCTGTCTGTACAAAAAATATAATATAATATTGCATATAATAGAAAAATTAATAGCCATTAAAGTAATTTCGCACCATTTTTAGTATATTCTTAATATAAATCAGAGATTACCTTCATGCACATTAAAGATGTGTAATAAAAACGTATAACGCCTTGAATAAATGTAGACAAGAGCGGCTTCGATCGTTGCTGAATTAATTTAGTAATAACTCGGGTCACATAAATCATCTGGAATATTTTATCTAAATACCGAAACGTTTAGAGGTTAATAGCAAAAAATCCTGGCGAGCCGCTTATCACTCGACGAAGTCAGCTTTGGGCCGAGCTTAGTGACACGAGAAAAAACGAGATTATATTCGAGATAAAACGTCGGATTTTTAAAGTCATTGTTGAAAAACAAACGCCATTTATGTAACTCTTGAGTAAGGCTGAGATAAACTATCTTTGTTTAAAGATACAGAGCTCACTTCAAGTTTTGAGTATAGCCTCCTCTATCGACTAAGCTTTGGCTTATCGCGCTTTGCTACTTTGGTGTGCTCTCCGATTATGTTTTGATTTCTTTTATCGCTGAGTAATATTTGTTATTTGATCCTATCTAAAAATATATTTCTAACTTTGATATTTGTTGTAGGCTCTCTAGTTTCATTTATATCTTCTTAGAATCTACTCAAAAGAAGCATTTAAAGCTCTTTATTCAAGTGTTATCGCCACATCGCGGAAGTTTCCGTGACTAGGCGATTTCGCTTGCATTATAAAACATGTCAAACCGCCTTTAAGTTTGGGATCTATTTTAATGTGTTTGCTTTTAACATAACTTACGCGACTGAAAAAAATACGAGTTATTTGTTATAGCTATACTTTCAGTAATATATGTGACTAATAGTTATTTGAATATACGGTTTCCTGTAAAGAAAATATAGCGGATATGTTGGAAGTAATGTGTGGGATTAAAGATCGTTGTAATGAAATTAGACGCGGGTGCTTGTATCGTCTTGTCGTTAAGATACCTGTTTACGCAATTAATGGCAGCCACTAGTGTTGTACTATTAGCAAATTATGTTCCTTAAACAATATATCTTGAGATGAGAGTGTTTTTAAATTTTATTGATTAAATTTATTTTGTTTGGGTTAAGTATTGTAAAAATATGTTATTTTTATCTTATGCCTCGTTTCTTTACATTATATACCGTGACTAAATCGAAGTGAAAGTTTTAAAATGTCACGTAAATTAATAAATTTATTGAATTGCCTCGTGTAATCCTATTTAGCAATTCAAAAGCTTAACTGCGTCAACAATCGTCCGTAAAGAGGAATTATTAGCAGTAATTTAAATTTATTTTAATAAACTGAAGATTTTAAAGCAGTAAGAAATGAGACAACTACCGTATTTTCAGCATTTAATTATATTATTATGACAACTTTTAACTCGGTTTATATGACACAGACTAATTTCCAATTGTTTATGCGTATCGTCAGATCATAACGAAAATCTTTTTGTAAGTTTACTTTAAAATTTCGATACTTTTTGATTCTAAAATACCTTTGATTGAAATTTTTAAATCAAATGGAATTTTAATTAAAAGACTTTAGACACTCTCGCCAGTAACGTAATAAATTATTCAGAATCTTTTCTCAGCACATACGCTTACTATCTTTGCCACTTTTGCCCAGATTTTTCTGCAATAGTCTTAAGCCTACTTTGTAATTACTTCTATTTCTACAACACACTTTAAACATGATGTTGTGTAACACCTCAATGAACCTACCATCTCTGTTTCAGGTACGTATCACAACAGTGTGTGCATAATCGTAAGTAGTGTGACCACTCTGACCACTATAAGGCTACGTTCAGATGACAGGCGTTGAACGCGCGTTTTCATAACGCGCGTTTACAACTACATACTTTTTATTCAGGCCGTACACATGCTAACGCGCGTTTTAATAAAGCGCGCGTTGACGCTGCGCTAACGCCTGATAGTAGTCAGCGCGCGTCAACGCGCGCTTTGAGATCATTGGTTTTCTATGTTTCCGTTCAGTTGAGCGCGCGCTTTCGACGCGGATATACGCAATTTTAGGGATTAGGAATCTGTTTGTCAACGAAAATTTGTTTGACAACGCGCGTTCAACGCCTGACAAGCGCGTGTCATGTGAACACTACACAAAAACTAAACGCGCGTTCAGCGCGCGTTCAACGCCTGTCATCTGAACGTAGCCTAAAGAGCCATGTACCGCCTAATGCGTCCGCATTGCGATGCTGACCGCGTCCACACTACGTGACGTTTTCTCGCCCACAGAGGGCGTTTGTATACAATCTCGACTATGTAATCAAATTGCTAATGTTCCGAGTAGTTTTTATAGGCTTAGATTTGCAACTAGGGCGTTGGTGTTGCCGTTTAGACTGGTTCTAAGCTGTGTCGTTTATCTTGAAGATAGTTTAGATTTAGACGCGGTTTGAATATTGATACGTCATTTGAATTTTTAATGATTTTTAAATAGCTTTCTTTTTTATTTCTTTATGTGTCCCACTGCAGGGCAAAGGTCTACTCTCTTATCTAATAATTTTTAGTTTTTACAAACACAGATAAAGTATTCTTAATAATTATGACGTAATAAAACTTCATGATCTCTAGCTTACAGTTTGCCGCAAACAATTTGCACCAAATGTGTAATGGAAAATAACAAATATAACACACAGTGTAGGCGGTGTAGTCCACAATTCGTACTTCTAGTTTTACAGGATATGCCAGCTATTGACGAGCTCATAAAATTTTGAGTGTGCTTGCGTCGCCTACGCACTGCGGTTTACATGTCGTTCACCGATTATGATACTTGTTTTATAACGTAATTGCTTTGGAACTGTTGTAAAAAATATAATAACAGCTGCTACTGTTGGAAAAACTACACAAACATTATGTGTAAAGGCGTATTTTTAGGTATAATAAGGGCGTTTATGAATGTCTTCATCAATTTTGCCGTTTAACTTCGTAAAAGCTACAGCAAGACCGAAGGAGTTTCTTTAATATTAGTAACATATTCCTAACAAAAACACGCAAAAAATATTCTACATACTCACATTATTCATACCATCATAAAAAATAACGTGACTTAATAAAAATATCAAAAAAAAGGTCAAAGGTTAAACGTTAAAGACATCAAAGAAAAACTGCTTTGAATAGATTACTAAAATGCAAATTGGTAGATAATGTTGTAATACGACGGTTCACATGACGCGGCCGCCGCAAATGTTTTATTTATACTATGAGGGGAAACGAGCGAATTAATGCGTGACCCACGGGAAGGTCGTTTTCCAATAACACACACCGTGTTACACTGTCACTCTGAATTTAAATTATGTGTTTGAAATACAAAGTTGTTGCTAAATTGTTGTGAAAAATCTGAAATGGTAATTGTATGGGATGTATGAGTTATTATTTTTATGATTTGAAGCTACATACATGCATAGTATACTCTATGTACCCATGAGGGTAGACAGACAAAACAACGCCACTTACCGATCCCTAGAAGATATTTTTGAGCATGTTATATTTAATATTTATATTTACTCTGCACGCAGATGAATAAGAATCTCTTTTTAGATTTCGGATTTTTCCCAACACCACCAACCGTGTTTAGAATTCAAATTCGGTACGGTCGAACTCCGTGCTCGGCTGTGTCAACAATGTTTAGCAGAAAAACGGGCAAAATAGGCATACATTAACATGTCAAAGGGCGATCGGGACCGTCCCAAACCCTCAGCGACGTGGACACCCTACCAATACTTTTGTCACCGAGATTACCTTAAAATAAAATAATTTTTAAAGTACACAAATTACTCGAACAGTAGTAATTTCTATACGTCTATCATCTAACTAGAAAACAAAGCTAAGCGTCGGTTACCCAGCTTTCGCTTACAGACGCCGGCGGCGGCAACTTCAAAGGGATCCCGACCGCACCCCCTCCCCCTGTCGCGCGCCCCCCTCACCCCTGAGGCGTTCTGTTGACGACCACGTTTGTTCATTGCGGTGGCACTATGTATTTGGGAAACGGATCAGTGTGTGTTAACCTTAAAACCGGCGCGCTGCTCGTGACAATTTACGTAATCACATTTTTAGCCAGGCTTTTCGCATTTCTCGTTTTCGTGTACGAATTTTTGTGTTTTCGTGAACACAATTTCAATGTAGTTGAGTGTTTGTTTACCTACTGACTTATAAAGGAGACCATACCCTACACTGTATAATATACTTTAACACCGCAAACCTCTGACAGTCAGCTTGTTAAGAATACATGAGAAAATTACCGAGATTAAAAATACAGACTTTGAAATCAATTTAGACAAAACCACCCAAGTTGAAAATACTTAAAATACACAAGAAAAATAACAATATCTTTTACAAACAATGAGAAGCGTGCACACGAATTTAAATGGCGATGGGTCTCAACGAGATTGTTTCCAAATTGAAGTGTGTGTGTGAGCGAGACAACAATAAAACTCCATCTACCCTCCTTGTCAACACGTGTCCATAGCTATGAATATTGATATCTTTCATTATGCAAAGTCTGTAGTCTGAAATAATAAACAATTTACTTGAAGACCTTTGAATTTTTTATGCGACCCTGAATGAAAAGTCAGTTAAAGGCGATACTAAGGCATTGAGGCTAGAAAATTCTAGAAATTAAGGTTTACTTAGTTTGAAGAAACATCACTTTCGTTCTTTGATAAATTATGTTTGACTGATTTAAATGTTAATTAAATAGACACGGTTTTACGTAAATAAATTATTAATCTTACGATCTACCGTTTCATAGGCTCATGTATTTGACACCAATTTTATTCACATTTAATGGTCAATTGTAAAAAAATACCATAAGCCGCCAGACTCGGTTCATATTTTTTTAATTAATCAGAAGCAAGAACAAAGCCTCTACACCAATTAAAAGGAAACAACCTAAATAATAATAACAGTGTTCTAATAGAAGCTTTCTACGATTAATTAGTTCATCATATTCAGTATCACGTCGGCCCCACGTTGGGCGCCAACGCTCGTTAATTGGCGGTTACGTCAAAATTGCACGACCAAGTTGGCGGTTAAAACAAAATTGGACGACCAAAAGAATTATTGTAAACGCCACGTGCGGTTTCAACGTTAATGATGCGAATATTGTTATAATAAGTGTAGGGGTGATTATGATTATTTTCTGGTGCTTAATACATAAAGTTTTTTTCCTATGGAATAGTACTTATTACGATAAAATTAGTTTTCCTTTATCCATATTCATGTTTCTCGTAGCAAGTGCGTCATTTAAATGACTTATTGTATAAATATTGATTCTTAATTCATGATTGTGACTAAACCCTATTGGTATATAAATTACTGCATTTTAAGTTCTAAAGAACATACATTTTAAAGAATAAAGAAAGATAGATTATGCGTGTAATTTTTTGCTCAGCCTTCTTTTTGAAATTATCTCTTACCTACCACTACCTAAATAGTCTCCCAGGATGTAGAATCCTGTATATTTCTAGTTACATCTAAAAATAGTATTAAAATATCACATCACATAACCCTTTCTTACAAAACCAGGCACTATTACGGCACCCACAAAACAATTTGAACGCGAGGGGTAGTTGTAGTGCAACACTCAGTACTTTATTCAGTTAATTAATAAGACCAAATTCAAACAAATCCGAGTATTATTGATACACTCAATGCTTAGGGACGTGGATAACTTGTAGGGCTGACACTTGCGGGCAAAAATATTCACCCTAACAATATTTTTATATAGATATAGAAAAAATATATTTTTGTATGCCGTCAAAACTGATTACTTTAGACCTAAGGCTCTTTTTTAAGTCTTGCATTAAAAGCAATGTCAAACAATTTATTCATTAATGTCAAATGTAACTTATGATGATAGAGATACAGTCTGTGTACAGTACATTAACGTATTAATACATCTCTGGCTATACCTATTGCATATATTTTGATTTACTCATTACCAGTACGCACTCCTAACTAGTTAAAGTCCTATGAAAATAGCTCCACTAGTATTTAATTTCGCGTGATTTTCATACAAACAAGCAAACAATTGTAAAACAACAAATGTAGCGCTCATTAAAAATATTCATTGTAATAATGATTTCAGCTTGTTTCGAAATTGTTTTTGCGTTTAAAATGTATCGCCAATTTTATAATGGGAAGCTTGATTAAATTAATTAATAGCAATTACCGGGGTTCAGTTGTGATAGCCTAGTGGTGAACTGTTGATCTTTGCACCGCAGAGTCTCGTGTTCGAAGTTCGTAGTATTTATGCATGTGATTTCATCAACCTTTCCTAGGCTGACTGAAATTTTATGCAAGTTTAAGAGGCATTCAAAAATATTTTAACCTAATTCAAAAGCACTGATTCATGAAGCTTTCGTTTTTGCAATTTGTCTTCGTATTTCGGACTCTAGCTTCTTTTACGCTTCAAGAGAAGAAATAAGATAAATAAATACTTTTGCGCATCAAAATTCGTCGACCATAATCGAAGTTACGAAGTAATTGATGTCGTAAAACACATTTTATTGGTTTCCTTAACAATAGTATAGTTTTAAAGTCGGTCCACGTGTTCAAACAGACGCCTGTACCATTTATCCTGTCTAGTGACAAACATAACCTCACATAAAACTTATTCAAATCACTAAAAACCCGTATTTAAAATTCCATTCGTAAAACGAGAAAAAAACAAAGTCAACAACCGAAAAATATTACGGATTCCGGTCACGCACAGCCCTACGGATTCAAGTGGAGGGCCTAGGTTCGATCCCCATTGTCGTTTTCCACTTGTTTTTTAATACGAGGGTAGTTTCTATTATTTCCCATTGTGTGTACTTGGTGTTGTCGTAGCATGACATCCACTTGGGTATTGTGCATTGTACGAATTTGTATGGGGATTGGTGACTGTCGACTATCGTGGGACATCCTGAGTTATTAATATACCGTGTTTTGGGGAGGTCAAGTGATGTTCATATTATGATTTATTACTTATGAATTATTTATATTGTCATTGACACGTGTACGCTCTACGCTCTTACTTATAATTACCGTTGAATAAACATAGTTTGATAGTGATACTTCTCACTTAGTAAATAATAGCTTATCGAAGTGCGTACTCATAAAATCTAATAAGACGTCGACGTCTTGACCCTCACTATCTAAAGAACCAATATCTCGCTTCAACACCTATGTTTTGTATAAACAAACGTCCATCACAAACAGATATAAACCTTAAAGCGATTCCGTTAAAGTTCTTTTCCATTTCCGTGATTTTCCCCTCAGTTTCCTTACTTTATTTGCTAAGTGTGGAGATGAGGAAAGGCTCGCAGATGACCCCAGGTCACTTCCGTCAACGTCGCCATTACTCTGCCCTTATTTCCGTTTCAAATCCGGAATTTTTGGACCATTAGGCTTTCTGTTGGGGCGAGATCGTGATTGTATGTGATAGGATAATAATTTTCTGTGCGCAAATCAACAACTTTTGTTGTGCATATTATATTGGAGCTTACCCGTCAGACGGATGATGAAAAAAAAGAAAATGCGTCGTAATTTTCTTATAAATTTTCTCGTTTTGTTTGACCCATTTTTATGGATTAAAAACGCACAGCACACGTCCTCCCCGGGCACATCGCAAGCTTCAAGTGAGACGCATTTTTAATTAAACGCCGCCGGATGCGGCCATGTTGCCGCGCATCCGCAGTCGCCATCTTGCGGCGCCCGTTTGACAAATTGGAACGCCAGAGTGACGCGCAATTTTCCCGCCTATTGTTCGCTTTTTACCGCGCAACAAAATGAAAAGTCGCGTTCCATTTCTATTTTTTTTTTCGAAAAATGCAACGGTCCGACCGTGTAGTGCGGTTTATTTTTGTATTTTTGCGGGTGTTCGTTTCTCGCTATTGACTTTTATTTGAATTTTGATAGTGCGTGACTGAATTGCGTGGGACGGGACGAGACAAACGCCAAAAACATGAATATAAAAGGTCAACACGAGTCGTCGCAACTATACGTGCATATTTAGGTTTCAATTCTGCGAACATACCGCACACTTAAAAGAACAAAAACCGGCAAATACAATTCTGAAAATTAACATGAAAAACTGTGCGCCTTTTAAACGGCGATACTCATCGCACAATAAACAAACAGTTTCGCGGCGAAACCATTACTGAACCATAAACAATTTAGCGAGGAAATTTAAAAGAGCACTATGAAAAGCTAACAAAACGTTATTCCACTAAAGCTGGACAGTAGGCTAAGAACAATTCTAACTAGTTACCGTTTATATGGCCCGCCTCATTAAAGCCGGCGGCAACATCAAAGGAGTCCAAAATACGCGTGCCGTAGACCTATTCGTTTCGTAGACGAGGAATTTTTCATATATTTTCTTTTGATGACAGAAATTGTGCGGTGAAAGAATTAATTTGTTGAAAATGAGATGTGCTCATTGAGATATGATGTTTGAGTGGTCACGTATAAATATATTATGTTAAATGTAATTTGTTACGTGCTGAACGCTAAATTATCCATCCAGATGAAGATACAGAGTTTTAAATACCGTTACGGCGACTGTGAAAATTGTGATATTTTTTAATGAAACTGAAATATTTTTTAATTGGTTGAAGAAAATACAAAACTTGAGATTATTACAACATCGCAACACATTTAGTAAATAAATATAAAACATATAAACAAAAATAAAGTCATAATAAAATCGGTATTCGAAAAACATATTTTGTTGCAATCCAAATTCAATATTTGATACTAAAATGTGATTCTAAATATTGAAATATTTGCAGTGTGTTAACAAGTGTCATAGGTTAACACAAAAATTAAACATTTCATGAAACTACGGTGTTTCCATGAATTTACACCGACACTGCACGAATTAATAGAAATATGAGAATTTATTTTATCAATAGATCGCTATTTGCTAACGATTTTCAATTGATATTGTGAGTATATTGAAAAAAATATTTCAGATTTTGTCGTATGAAATGATTTTTTTTTTACATTTAGTTTTATAGAATCAGTGTATTGCTATCCAATGCATTTTTTTAGAACTTAATCAAATTATTCTTTTTTATAGTTCTTTACCAGTCTGATCTATCTTTTATTCTTTAGCTTATACTACCATACTCTTGCCATTTGGTCTCCGAAAATAAACAACCCTTTCATTTCCTGCGTTAGTTTATAAGTGTACAATATTTTTAGAAACTAATTACATAATTTCAAGGCAAATATTAAGTAGCTTTTCGGTAGTAATACGTCATCTTCGGGATGCAATCTTCTATCACCATGCCAAATTGCATGCAAACCGATTCCTTAGTTCAGACGTCAAGACGTAAAAGACAAACAGACTGGTCAATGTTAATGCAGATTTTAGATCAGATTTTGCTCTCCGCATCTACACAATTCATAACACAAAAGCTCCCGAAACGAGAATGGTCGTGAAAGAAGAGATTTATGCTAGTGTCGACGCACGAGCCGTTTTATTATCACATGGCCATTTTAGCTCTACGCAGTTCACTGTGGCACCACTTTCAATTTCTAATGACGTAAGGTTATCGGGACAATTGATTGTGAGCTATTTTAGGTAACAATTATTAATAATGCGTTTATGAAACAAAGCCGATGTTACATGTCTAAAATAATAAGTCGTGAAGCGTTGATGATTTGGTTATGATAAAGAGGAAGATTGTGAACGGATTATTTCGTTTCTAGAAGATTTAATTTCAATGGCTTATCTGTAAAAAATAAAACTTTTAATAGAAATAAACACTTAATTGGATCATAAAGATCCATTAACATATGATCACTGCGTTTTAATCACACTCACTATCTAATGAGATAGCAGTAACGATTCCAGATACCAAAAGATCCAACTAATCAGTATTTTCCCAGATCTATTAACAGACAAAAATATTATTAATTTCCCTTATCGATTCTAATAAAAACACTTCTCATTCAACCAGTTTATGACCATCGTGATTCCCATTAAGTTGTCCACCAATAAATTCCTGAGTACTGTCATATACGATAATATATTATGCACCAACAACATTAATGCTATATCAGGGATTGATTGGAGATAATTGGGTCGTTACATGGAAGAATAATGACCAATTAGTAAATTAAGTGAGTGGGTAGAGGTCGAAACAACAAGGTTACGACTATTCTAATTTGTTCTAAGGATCGGAATTAGAGCAAAGCGGGTACAGCGTTGATCCTTGTGAAACACCCAACACAAACTACTTCGTTCAGAAAAAAAAACATTGTTGATTAGAAGTAACGGTAATATACTAAAGGAGTTACGTAATAAAGTATGTACGTAACAAATGATACAGCTATTTAATATTAATCCGTCCATTAATGCATATGTTATCAAATGCATTTCATTGTTTGTTTCCACTTGTATAATCCATGTATAGTCATCGAACACTTATAGCTGATAAAACAACTCAAAATCTCTTTATTGTGGGTACCAGCGTCTATAAAATTAATCTTTAGCAGTTACTAAAAGAGCGGCTGGGTTCACTTTTTATATACGCCCATAAAACTGAGAGGTCGTAATCTTGTCTCGTCTGAAACGACTTTGTTCTTCCCAACCATTTTAACTTTCAACTTTTTAAATAGGTCGAATTGCACCATTATGAAAATCGACATAAATCGACGCACTTTGTGGAAATGATTACTTATTCCAGATACTTGCTCTTACTCATAAAAGCCCGGTGGCCCATATGCTCTTATCGCTCTTATAATTAGACAATTCTCAAAAGCTTCAATATATCTAAAAAAACGTATCATTAAGCAAAATATTGTCGTCATAAAACTGTTTAATGTGCTCCTCATTTCTCAGTAATTTAGTGGAATGGATCAAAACTAATACCGATGGGTTCTGTCTGCACATTTTATTTTTACAAATCGTTTCAGCATCATTTATGTGTATATCATTCGTTGAAACACATTCCATGCTGCGTAGCAGTACGCCATCAATTTCATAGTTTGACATTTTTATGCATATTTAAGAATTTGCTTTGAAGAGCCACGCTCTAGATTTATGTTAAATGCGAGACATAGAGACGTGAAGTTCATCCGATTGAATTAATAATCCTACATTTACGCCATAAATATATTTTAACTTTATTATAAAAACACGCAAGACAAATTCGGATGTCAACCAATTTTGACCGATAATTTGATTTTTAATTTAAAAACTGGAAATCGTAAAAACTTAAGTTCATTACAACAGGAGTCATAATTCACTGATGTTTCGACGGAAACCAGCTCTTTTTAATTTATATCTACCGCGAGGAGCCTGAATTATATTTAAATATTAAACTACATACAATAGGCAGTTATATTTTATTATACTGCGATGTATTCTGAATTTTAAGTAGCGTGTAGTTTTTGTTGTATTTACAAGAAGATCGTGTGTCTCGCGAGATTTGTTGGAGTTTTCTCAATGATTTAGTGTACGCGACACAATTTGGCAATGCTGAGTGAATTGCTTATTTTTGCTCTTTCTAATAATCACATTTATCTGAAAGTTTATTGTGGGCGGAGCGGTAGAAATTGTGATTTATCACGATAGGTCCTCTTTGTAAGATTTTTTTGTGAGGCACATAAAAGTTGATACATCACTGGATATCGTATGGGTTAAAAGATCTATAAGATAAATTCTAATTTGATCTCCAAAGACATGATATACTTCCGTATTTCACAATTTTATGTGTTTCCATAAAAATAAGCTTTTGATTCAATGATACGTTTGATTTTAAATAATACAGTTTAGTGGGACGATTTATATTTCATGCAAAGTTACGTAAAACATTGGAATATATTTTGTTTACTCGCCGTTCCGTCGTTATTCATCGCTTCAAGTAACTAAAGTTTCGTTAAACAGTTCTCGCTTAACTTTTGACAGTTCTAAGGGATCTTATCTTTGTAATTTATACGTGTTGAGGTCCAAAACGTTTCGTTGATCGAGGTTATCTCACCGTTTACCCACTCTTCACGGTTACCTGATTCGACAAGTATCTTTTCTTTAATTTCGAGATTAATAATAGTTTTGCTTAGATTATCAAAGCGTTTGTTTGGTATAATTTGATGATTTTGTATAATTTTTACATTCATTAATAGCTTTTTGTAGTCCATTTTGGATTTAGTATTTTGATGTTATTTAACCTCAATCTTTTGACAAGACTGATAAGATAAAAAGGCGAACAGAAAGCTGAATTTTGTCTTAAATAGTAATTTTCTATACTAATGTCTTATAGACAGAATTTTTAGTAGATGAGCAACTTAGAAACTACCACACCCATTTCAATATTCGTCAACATTTTCTTTTCGTTATAATTCTTCATTTGTTTCGCATCTATATCTTTCTCTATCTCAGTATTCTCAAATACGATTGATAAAGTACAATTGTCCAGTATTCAGATAGGTACTAACAACGTCAGTGATATGATCTATCCATATTAGTTAGGTTAATGCGAGAGTTATTCGCAGTGAGTCATTCGCTTTGTGCCTTCTATGGTAAGGGCTCCGGTTGCAAACGCCTAACTCCGACTGTATTAAACAATTGTTTGATTTGGTTTATTGGTTAGTTTCATATCTTAGTGGTGCAGAGACTAGATTTACCTTAAAATGGCTGTACTATAAAATCGTAGGTTTATGGAAGTAACTTTGTGAGTTTTACTAACGAGTTTGCGTCGAAATTACATTTTGTCTAGAGATTTTTATATATCGCGTACTTCAAAATTTATATCTTTAAAATTACAGCTAGAAAGCAGATTTGATAGGAAGTTATATTATTTAATTTTAAATATGAAATAATTAAAGACGCGGGTATAATTAATACATTACGATGAAATACATATCATAAACGTATACAAGCGCGTCCGTCAATATCGTACGACGCAAAAACTGTTCTCGTTATCTGTGCGCAGTGGAGCAAGTGCGGCAAGTGCCATACCTGAGTAAATGTTTATCGATGCTCGAGGAATCAGCACATTTAGCCCACTGTCGCTATTATTCCACTAACGAGTAACACTAGCAGGCAAATCGTGTTTACGCTACACAATACGAGCTTGACGCAATTTGTTACCCCCAAGGGGGCGCGGGGAGGGGCGACAGACTTCAAAGGGCTCGCCGACAAAGCGCTAAATAAGATGAAAAAAAAAATACACAGAAACGACAATGGACAGGGAAATCGGGGCCCTGTAGAAATTTTGCGCGTTTTCCTTTTAGTTTTTCGGGAAAATTGCGTTTCGACGTTGCACGTAGTTTGCGTTGCGATCTTTTGTCGTTACTCTCACGTGGACTTTTACAAAGCTTTTGTTTAGAACCCCGTTGATCCGGATCCGATGTAATGAAAAGCGGTTTTGTTCACAAGATATGCCTTTGCCAACTATTGTTTGTCTTTGCTGCATTTCCGAATATAGAATAGTCAAACGGGAGCCTTGTTGAATTAAATTCCTGCAGAATTCGAAAAAATATTTTGCTTTGTAGTTAGCTTTCAAAGAATTATTTTTAGTATTTAGATTACAAACGATAGCTCTTGCAAATTTCGATATCAATTTTGGGCTATCACTAATTTATTCAAAAGTGTCGATATTGATAATAGTATCTTTAGATCTTAATGCCGTGTAATGGAGGAAGCCGTCACTAATTAATATTTCATGTAATTGATAATAATTTTTGATGTACTTGCGATAACTGTGTGCGATCGGTAATAATATTGATAAATAACAATGGCGGTGGGCTGTCTACCAATTAACATGAAAATAAGGCGTGGATTTGAATCATACATCACGAGGAAACTTGTTTACCTACTTGAAACTTTTCCACTGATTGAAAAAGTTTCTTATCCATAAATTAATCTCAGTGCTACTTAAGATAAGGATTTGTCTTGTGAGATTATTTTAATTGTACTTTCGGTGCAATAATTAAATAATCTGTGCTTTTGGTAACATAACTCTAAATTCTGATATTATGACACGAGCATAATTTTTGAAGTAAGTATTAAATCTCAAAATTTTTGGAAACATGTCTTAATTGGTTTATTTTACCGAACTACATAAAACTCGGCTGAAGTTTCTTTTTTAATCCTTTGCTGGAACATTTTAGGGCAAAGGTCTACGGCAAGTAGTCTCAAGCCTCGAGTCATCATCGAGAATTTGAGTTCAAGATTAATATTATTAAGTAAGTATTATTTTTAAAAAACATTTATGAACAAATATAAAATTTCAAGCACAATTCAAACAACGCAAATGAGTCAGTGTTGTAATAACGTTCAATACTTGCGCCGGAGTGGCACTCGACCATCATCGTCGGATTACACCCGTTATCAGCCGTTATCAGTTGTTATCAGTTAATCCCACGAGACATACTCATTACACCTGACTCTTGTATTTGATGTTTTAGAATGGGGGCAGTAGGTTTCGACATTCGAAGATTTCTAGGTTTATGATGGTAAAGGCTTAGTTTATTCGTGAAAAAGTTTCAAACTTAATATTTAATATATTAAGTTAATTACATAATGACTTAATTTATTGTCTAGTGTTTGTCTTTCAGTTTGGTTTGAAGTATTGGATGAACAAAACATTTTTCTTTGCTTTAAATTATCGTTTGCGTTTTTAGATAAAAAAAGATAATGTTAACCTTTTCCTTAACTCAGGAATCAAACTGAAACACCATTTACGTACATAGGGGACTAACAGTTATCTAACTAAACCAGTTTTCCCACGTTTCTCATAAACGCCTCTAAAACGTATAAATAACTCGATCTGTCAGTTTGTCCTACGAACTCACAATCAAATACTTATCAAAGCGATTATCTATACAGTCTACGATCATCGTTTTATTGCACATCTATGCTAATAATTAAACAAGTAGAATATAATTTATTGTCCTCTTAACATTTAGTTTGGAAGTCACACTGATGTTATGTATTAGATTTCAAAACGTTTTGAGAAGGTTCTTGTACTCATTAGTTTGGTGTCAAAAGATGGTTAATAAAGGTCTAAACGGTAAGCAGTATGTTTATGTTTTATTCAATACGGTATTTAAGTAAATATACTACCGAATATTGTGGCCATCATCATATTTAAAGGCTATTTATACTATACTTACTCGTAGAAACCGGTACCAAAATATATTAAGAATAGAGCAGAATTTAAGACCTCATATTCAAATAAACACATTTCTTTTTCGTGGAAAGGAGGCAGCAACAAATATTTGCGACATTTCTATGGAAACGGACAAGATTGTATCCTTTAACATGGTTCATTTCAGGACTCCTGTTAATAAAATATTGTTAAATTTTGTTTGTCTCTATTCTATTATGTATATTAAATTTTCAAGCTTTTTATTATACTACATGTACATTATTATGTAGGAATACTTTTAGCCTACATTAAACAAAATCAAAGTCAAACAATAAACCATCAACTTAGCATATATCCTTAAATAGCTAGCACTAATTAGTATGTATGTGGTATCTTATGTAAATGTAAACGCAACAATAGTTCCGATATAAATGCACTGAGATAATGTAATGAAGTGTATGATAAAACATTGAGTGATGAGTCAATTATCAAGTTATAAATATTAACTAGAAACTAGATAACTAGGAATTGTTATTGAGTCAGGCTTTACTAAGTTACATATCATTGCAAATAATTAATGCAACAACAGCGTAAAAAGTAAACTAATGAGATTTAACTTAAATACTCATTTATTTTTATATATATATTTATTTATTGATGAAAAGTCTAAATAATTCCAAACAATTGACGTTCTTGAAATATTGTTGAAATCGAAGCTCGTTCTGTACTTGCTTCTTTGATTTTCCAATGAAACTAATTTATAGGTATGCGTACTAATATATGAGTAATACTTTACTTTAGGTTCTCATCGTTTCATTGCTAAATACATATATCAGGCTGTGGCATGATGATGTAGTCACTTTTGCATTAGGCAACTGAATTCAATATTACCTATACCTATACCTATCGTATGCTAATGGCTAACAAGAATGAGATTTTAGGTCACAATCATAAACCACAGTCTTATCCGCTAGTCAAATGCAGGTAGTCACATCACACATCATACTCCTTTGAAAGCTTTTCAGCGAAGCTCTGAATGAAAATCATTACTCTACTGAGCTTCAGTTATTCTCTTTGCGAAGACAGACAAAGATAACGAACGGCAGCTGGCAAACGACACACATGCGAACAATAAATCACCTCATTGTAAACACATTATAATAAATTAATAGGCACCATCACAAAAATAGATAACTCCTATTAATTAACTAATGCGAAAATGTCATATCGTCCTGAGGCGCCCACATAAATCTTTGCAATTATCAAATTCTCATCTGCATACACTCACACATTTACAGTAGTGTACGCACGCGCTTCGGCAAGATCAAAGAGAACGCGACCCCTTTGTAGGCGCCGCGGTCGCGTGCCGTCTTTTTCCCGGGCCGGTAGGTAGCGTAAGAGAGCACGGGTGCGAGCGAGACGCTCGTCAGCTGATTACAACGCTTGCAATGTGAATATTTCACCTCGTTATCGAGTTGTGTTTGTGTTTAGATGTAGTGAGGTGCTGATGATTTTTTTTTGTCGATAATCTTGGGTTAGATGTTGTTTGTTTTGTTTGAAGATTACGAATAAAAAATGGTTGTAAAAACAAGGCAGACTGGTTTGTTCTTTTAACACAAATTATATAGAAGTATAAGGTTTGGTACGGTACATATTTGACTAGTTAGTCATAATGTGTGCTTTGGTAGTTTAGTCACGTAAAAAGTTGTAATGAAGAGCTTTTCAAAAAGGGATCTTTAGGTTGTATCAGCAAATAGTACATTATAGATATGGTTTTCATAAAAAGCACTACAGACTTAATCTACACGTTGCTTTTGGGGCTAGATAGTAAGATATGAGTAATGATAATGAAGCCTGATTTCAAATCTAATTATCCACATTTGAACTTCGAGTTTACCAAACTAGCCGTATCACGCCTGCTATCAAACACGCTTAAACTTTATCATCTAAATAAAATAATCATCTATCGACATTTCTCATCACTAGTGTTCAGAACAGCTACCAAGACGGGGATCCGTCGATATCGATGCTAGTAATTAAAATAGACTCGCGTCTGCACAGAACGCTATGGCTCTACCTACAGCCTATGGGAAAACGTCACTCACATGGGAAACTGACTCATGAATGAGAAAAATAACTTGTACGAACAAATGTAGCGGAGATTTGTATACGAATTGTTTTAGTTTTAGTGTAACTATTTACTTACTTGATACAATAGGTGTAGTCATGTTTTTATTGGAATAGTAATGAACTAAATTTTATTAATGTGAAAGTGATTTTCCTTCTTTCACGTGAAAACAGCAGAAGCGATTTGTTAAGTTTAAGCGGGCGGTAGTTTAAAGCCCGAGATATGAAAAATAGATAAATACCTACATTTTTGCGGGTGGAGCCATATAAGATCAGATTGATATAGTATAGTTATAACCAATTGTAGGCAATAAAACTATTTGTAGAATAACAACTTAAACTGCTTATGTTTGGTATTTAAATTCCTGATTTCAGTGATTTCAAAAGTGCTATTTTTTATTTAAAGATAGTTATGTTCTGAACTGATGGCAGAAAGACGTAATGTAACCCATTTATGAAATTAATCAGAAAGTACAGATGTTCAAAATAAAAACAGCCACACAATAGCCAATTACTTCTTCATACCGAGCCCTAGAAATAACAAGAGGGAATATCTATTCTAACCACGTACAATATGATCTACAATGTAATTAGACAACAGACATGGCCATTGTCAAACCTGCTACGGGCCATATCCAGCCAGTAATTTAATATAACAGGCAGGTTAAAAAAAAAACAAAAATACCTATGAATCGAAAAAGGCAACGGGCTCGTTAAGACGGATAATTCCATACAATCGTACTAGTATAAAGAGAATACCGGTATTAACCAGTATTAACCCTGAAATGACAGGGCGCGGGCCCGACAACCCCACGTTAATATTTTACAGGGAAATGACATCGTCAACCGACGGTTGTGCGCATTACTTTTTCCTTTTGATGTTCGCTCATGTCTAAAGGCAATATAATTTTGTTTATTTCCATTTAAACTGGGCGGTTTTTGGTTCGATTTGACGTTTCGATGTTTTTTTTTATTGATGTTACGTCTTTTGGTGAATGATTTTTTGTTTTGGTTTAATCTGGAAATTTGGTAAAGTGAAAATTCTGTTTGTTTTTTTGCTACTCAGTTCTTACTTCTTTTAGAATTTGCGTTGTTACTTTTCTTTTGAGCTATTTTTGAAGGTAAAAGCTTGAAGAGACACATTAAAAAAAAACTGTCTCATTATAAAAACATAGGGTAATAGTAATACCAAGTTACAGTTATGAGTTTTTAAACTATTCAAAATACATAATATTCTGTGCAATCACAAATTCCGGCATGAAAGTAACACAGAACATTTAGCCGTGCAAAATACCCCGCCTATTATTTTCATATTTACACATGCCAAAAATCCGTACAGCATTTTCGCGACTCGATTACCAAATAATGTTTGAAGTTCCTGTTAAAAAACCATACAAAGGAATTTCAAGAGTGGTATTTTAGTTACCAAAGTTATTTTACTAAAAATATCGTTGATTTTTTAACTGGCTGTCAATCCTCTGGGCTTTTTAACCTGCCATGCCCGTGTTTGCGTAATGATGACTTGTTCGTATTGGCAGGGTATGGAACTTGTACTATTATAGGTCTTGAGGGATGTTAAATTGTAAATTAATGGGTGCAGGTTGGGGCAGATCTGAATTACTGAAAAGAAAATTTCGTAGAATCAGTTGATCGCAAACGCCTATAGTAGCGAACTAAATTACTCAAAAGTTTCGCACTTTTACAAAAAAATCACAAAATTTTCCACCTTAAGAAATTACCTCACTTCGACAGAAACTTGAAAGGTACAGGTAAAAATATATTAAATGCTAACTAAACCCAACCCCCCGGCGCCTAAGGTCTAAGGGACCCGCGGGTGAGTTTTCGCTAAACAATGCATACATTTATATTTTCCTTTGAAGTGGCGCCGCGGGCCCTCGTCATTCGCAGGGTTAACCCCCAACCTGTTTATTACACGTGGAAAATTGAATCCGCTGCCATAACCTTTTTACTATTTCTATACGTTTTATGGTTGTAATTAATTTTCTAGTTTGCGAATTTAATGTTGGAAGTACTGAGAAATAAGGGTTTTATGTATCAAATGGAGTAATGGAAAGTGCCTTTAGTAAGCTATAAATACTTTTAGTACTATACAATATCAATTCGTTTTCGATTTAGCGTATAATTAAATTATTTTTTAAGTAGTATGCAACTGCTGATGCCCTATATGCGTATTACCTATCTTAGTCGACGACAGTGAGTCAGTTCATTGTTGCGTTGACGTAACGTGTTAATCACTATAACATAAGTGAGAAAACAATGTTACAGCATTGATTTTTAAATTTGTCAGCTGAAATACGTGGATAGCCCCCAGATGTGCTCGACATACACAAATTAGTATATCATAAAATCTAAAAACGCAACACTTAAAAATTCAACCCTCCCCCGCTCGTGTCGGACAAACGAGCCGACAACCCAGTATTAACCCTTTGACGTGTCGTAGGGTTTAATTGGCCCCCTCGTCGTGTTTATTAAACGGTGTCTCGGACAACACTATTTGTCACATTACCGTTTTCCCATGGACTTATTAGGAGGGAAAAAAGATTTTTGAAACCCGATAAAAACATATTTTTTGCCAAAATACCAAAATAGTGTTAGTTATTTCTCGTTCATACTAAATTACCTTACATACTTATACATGCAAAATACGTTTCTCAATTTTGATATAGATTTGGGACTTCAAAATCGGATCGGAGAATATAAAATCATACATTTCTTAATAAATTATACAAGTTGATATTTTTTTATAAGAAGCTCCTATTTCTTATTAACAATATGAACATCTTTCGTTGATCATTTTACTAAAAATCTTTTAACCACATTGAGTTTTAACTTTTTATTCATAGTCTAGAATAATGGCTTGCATTACCTTTGTCTTTATAAAAGAGGTGTATCAACTACAATGTCATTAATATGCCCCATGCCATCCAATAATTACCACTAATAGCTACAGGGCACAGTAATTCCACCACACTTTTCATAATCACACGACCATTAGAAAGGTTAAAACCCTGGGTTATTAATTCTAATAGGCCTTTTGAGGGTTAAACTATCCGACAAATTGTTCTAGGAATTGAAATGACATTTTTCAGATTAAAGGATTGAGAATTTAATTGGTGACTTATTAGAAATGTTTCTTTTGATGTAAATTAAAGGGTTTGTGTGTGTCGTTTGCAGGTATTTCACTACTTTAGTGTTTCTTCGTACTTATGTTTGAGTAAAATTGTAGAGTACGGCAATTGCTTTATTAAATGTTGAAATCTTTGATGTAAAATTACCGATCACAGTTAAATACAGATAAAGTAGTTTCTGGCAATATAAAAAATACTTGCTCTTGAAATTTCAACTCATTATTTTGTATTTCGGAGAATTTTCGTGTATTTGATTCTTTCTGTCATATTGTACTGTTTTTATATCTCCATATAAGGAACTAGGATCTTAATGACAGAAAATCACCCACAAGTTATTCAAACGTGCCACTTTTTATATAAAAGCAAACCGTGTCCTCACACAACATACTTTAGTCTAAACCACAATAATACCATTTACGAAGCTAAAACTGCCAAATTAATAAAGCAATTCATCTCTTCCGAAGCGTGACGATGAACACAAGTAGGTATAAAACTTAACACTAAAACGTCCACGAGATTGCACAACTCTTTAACGTGCCACTAATATAATTTACCAGGTATCACCTCAAAAGGCATTGCAAACATTATAGCCATCATAAATATGGTTAAAACAAGGTGTCCGTCACTTAACACCCGAAATTCGCGAGCGAACGGAAATGGTCGGCATACTTCGTGTTTTAAGAAAGAGACAGACATATACAAGTGCCGAAGGAGTGATGGAGAGGTCAATATTGTGTCACATTTTCCTCGAGCCGTTCCAGTTCGGTGATTCTCGTTATGGCCAGGAGATTGGACACCTTGTAATATTTGGATGTAATTAACAAGATTACGATCGCCGTGGATTAATTTTTGGGATTCCACAAACTTGTTTTATTGAAGAATCTGTACGTATTAAGGTTTTAAGCGAGGTACGTTCTTTTAGAGTTATGAAGCTTAAAGACATGTATTGAAATCTGCTTCACGCATTTCGTATTTTAAGCCCTTTTCATTCTATCCGACTTGTCGTATAAAAGCAAAACAAAATGCTTTGTTCCACTAAAGAACCCTATACAACACCCAACACACACTTGACCAGTTCTTTAGCATTTAAATAACTAAGCCACACACCTAAGTATGCACTAAAACGGCAATAACGGGAATAACAAGAATTTTTACGATTAGCGAGAGACAATCGGTGAAGTGGATTTAATTTTATCCTTTAAAACTGCCAAAGGACTTTACACCCTATTTTCACGAGTTTAGGGTTTATAATACAGGTTTATTGGTAATTTCAAGCTGAAATGTTTTACATAGTTAAAGCATGCAGTGTGAAATAAAGGAAATTCGTTGTACTGTGACCCTCTACGGCATTTTTGCCGTGCCGTGTCGTGCCGTATGTGTTCTTTTGCCGTTCCCGAATAGACTACCATTGAAAGATTTCTATTGAACATTCTGAATGGCTTTCGCACATGCTTATGTATAATTAAAATCGGTGTTAATTTTTTTATGCGACGATGGTTTAAAATAAAAAAAAGGATTTTTATGTATGTTGAAACATTTAGGCCTTCCGTTATGCGTGACTAAAGTGTAGTTTCGTCAAATTTAAATTTGATTGGATTTTTCTATGGGTCCTTTCTACCTCGATGTCATGCATTTAAATGTTTCTCGTTTCCTCCAAAAATTACCACAAAGAGTCAGTAATATTACAGTCTTGAGTCAAGAATCAGTAATATTAGAATAACTTATCAATTTATAGTACCCTTTTCAACACTCTATATTTATAAGAGTCGCAATCCAAAACCACTTAAACTCATATCATTGTCTTAAACTAAAACATTCTGAACTTATTTCCACACACTGAGTCACTATGACTCAGTGAGTGTTCAGTGCAGATTGAGATTGATGTACCGAGGGTTCGTTTTGCTCTCAAATTAAATTATTCAAGGAATCGGTGACAAAATGCCCACTTAGTAACACTGTTTTATTTTATAGCGATTTAAACTGGTGAAGGATGTACGGGACTAAATTTAGAATATTTATAGCTAGTCAAGTATCAGTTATGTTGAGAAAGTACTAAGTCTTTGTTTGGATGAATTTTAAAGTATCTAAGCTTTAGGAATATTGATACACATATGTGTTAGACGTCAATAGAAAATACAACAGCACCGTGAGTTGATAAAACTACTATAACAACTAAAAACTTCGCTTAACTAATCAACAGTAGGAATTAAACAGTACACAGTTACTTAATACTTCACAACAAAGTATTATTGTACAAACTACAAAGTTAGTTTTCCAAATCAAAAGCTCAGTCTTTACACTAGTAACAATTTTAAATACTTGTTTTCAAACCCCTTTAAAATCTAAAACAGGAACAATCTCACTGAAAATACATAAAGCAACCCCATAACACCCTGTATATAGCCCTTGTAAATATTGGTTGGGAAAACAGCGGCTATTTCAATTTCCCCACGAAAGCCTACTCCGTGCACGTCAAAAACATAATTGGCATGCCCTTCAACGTCAATGAGCGTAGACCTATGGTTACTGGACGTGACAGGTAGAGCGTAGTTGTAAAAAAACTCTAGCGTACTTAAAAAAAAACTAAAAAAAAAATTGGAGTGAGTGAGTGTTTTTTTTCGATATCTTTTTATGAGGATTAGTATAAGTTGGTGTGGTAAAAAAAGGTGTTGTGAATTTTAAGAAGCTTTAATTAAGTTTTTGGCGCACTAATTAAGATATATCCTGAAGTTAATATACCTCATTAACAGTAATTATTTTAACAAATTATTTTATCTCGAAACAGAGCGCGATTATTACCAAAAATATAAGCAACTTGAAAAAATACGTGAATAAACTGCGAATTTAAAGCGTTTGTGTTTTAAACAAAGAATAATATAATTTGCATTTTCTAAACGATTACAATTCATTAATATATAGTTTTGCATGAGTTGAATACAATTTAAAGTTGTTTTCAGTTAAAATAGATATTACATCAGCGTAAGTTACAAATGTACATATTTAACTTTAATATGTATTCGTATAGTTAAATAAACACTGAACAAAGACATCTTCATATTTATTTTCTTCTTCTTCTTACTGTTATTCTTCTTTCGAAAGGCTACAATTAAGGCTCTTCTAGTTATTCTATATAGAATTTATACATAGATGTGTAGCAGCCTGTCGGAAGAGGTCAACAACCCCCAGCCTCCCTAAAGGCACCCTCCGATATTCAGATTTGAATATCGTGCCACCCTCTCGAATTTTACCATTAAATTTTCTTGCAACGAATCGCTTGCCAAAAGAAATGTACAGCGAAGTTTTCCTCACAATATTTTCTAAAGGGAGAATTAGTGAGGCAAATAAAAAGAAAACTCCCGAATTTAGGGGTAAATTACTTTTTCATAGTCGACTGTAATATAATTAGAAATTTTATATGAAAACGGATAAAACAGCTGAAAGTTACATTCTCAGAAATGATCGGATCAAAAGGATTTTTTTAGGTTATATTACACGCTATACGCTTGTTCTAAAACGGAAAATCCTTTTTAATAAAATCCTATTTTTAATATGAATATGTGTAGTCGGCTTCGGCGAATTTTTATATGAGAAGTAGCGCGTATCAGATTCCGTTGAAAATATATGTATATGTGAATATAGGAGCACCCCTCGTTAGATGGATCCGTTCTGGGTAGCTGTAGCATCCGGCTAAAGCCTTCGATGCCGGAAATGGAAAAGAAATGACGCCAATTCCTTTATGAAGATAGGTTTACTTGTTATAATAATAGGTATATTTATGTAACTTACTTTTCTAATGTGTAAATGCAAGTACACAGTCGTACAATGTGTAGAAAGAAACCTTTTGTTTTATCCTTTTTAATCTACAGAAGAAACAACAAATGCTGTTCCCTCATTGTTCAAAAGAACAAATACAACAAAAGTTATTTTTTAAAGTTAACCAACGGAGATCTAAAACTAGACCAAAACTGGCAAGGTCGTGTGTGCGCGGCACCCACACAGCGGCGCGCCACCCCTCACCCACACCGCGCCAGGACACGTGTACGATCACCCCTACACATGGTTGCCATGGCAACACAGCATCCTACTTCCACGCCCCCAACCCCGGGGCCGAACTCTCAAGATATTACGCCCTACTTCGTTCGCATTGGTGAACCAAAGGGGTGTAGGTATGCTGCGCCTGTGTGCGTCACTTAGCCTATACCTCTGACCTAACGGAATTCGCCAATTCCATTTGACATCTCTACGCTCAGAATTTCGATAGAAGTACCGAATTAAAAGTTAACTAGCAAAACTCGCATGTACTCGGCTAGTGAATGCAAACCGAGCACTCAACTTTATTCGCAACATTCACCGTCCGCTCGTTAACAAACCTATTCAAATTTGAAGTATTAGTCGATTGAGGCAACATTTCTCGCGTCCTATCGCTACGAGTTCCAATTAGCGACTGCGGCTTGTCGCTCGAGTGCGGTGACGTCACGCCAAGCTTTCATGCGCCTTCAATAACTACCCACTCAGCGATTTCTTCAATAGCCGGCCACTCCACCTGGCCTTCATTAGGGACCTTCTCAATGTACACGCAAAGCTGAAAAGATGCCTACTAATTTAAAAAATGCAAGTTTTAACGAGAAAAGTTGTTTAGCTAATAACGTTGCTCGCTTGTCGCACCCGTGCAGTCCTGGTAGCTATGGTGGCTGGCGTTCACTTAAACCTATAATAATATGTGTGTTTAATAGCGGTATCTAATTGCGTGGATGTAATTTTGAATGATCACCGTCTGTCAGGCGAACAAAGCGAGGCTCAACTCTTTTGTTTCTACCGGTCGCGCCATAGACAAATCTTATTATGGAAATATTTTCAAATTAAGAACGCGCTGCTCCCGCATTATGCGTCTCGACTGTCATCATTGTCTATGGGTTCTTTTTGTTCGTCGCTCGCATGTCGAGGTTTTTCGACCACCGTTTCGGTTATTTTTTCTTTTTTAAACTGTCCCGAGCGTGAATGGAGTTCTTTGTTTGTTCGTGTTTTATTATTAATTAGTGGGGCTTCTTTGTTCGTGGTAATTATTGTCTTAATAAGCAGTTCCTGCTCTTCGAATATGGACGAGTGGCGAAGGGATTGTCAGCCCTTTTGGTTTTTAAATTGCTTGGAATTGTTTAAAATTTTTGTTTAGAGTTCATTTTGGAGAGTGCTACTGCGATATTGTTTGTTTTCACTTAGCACCTAGCAACTTGGTGATTTCACTTCTAACTTCTAAATTGCAGAATGATTCCTAATCTTCAAACAACTTAATATTTATACTTATAACTAGCAGGCGTTAAATACCCCAATCTTCATTATATAATCTTTTTCGATTCTTTGGAACTATAAACTTCTATAAAAGCCTAAACCGCCACTCCTAAAACCAACCCCGAAGAAATTCGCAAACAGTAAAAAAGATAAAATTAAATAACACCAACGTGTACTGTCGTTTATATCGTATAATAAAGTGGTGAAAAGAATTCCCAGTTTAATTAGAGGTGAGATACTCTGGGTCGGAAGTGCGACGCGCCTCAATGGCTCTCGTCGCCGCCATTTTGCATAATTGGGCGACGGAGGGTAGAACGAAATTTATACGTTCTGGGCGGCAATTTACTTGCTAATGACGCGTCGTCTTGCCATAGAGTAGTTGTCGGGTTTTTGTTGGGAAAAAGCACTGTTTTTTTAAGCTGGCAGCTTTTCTTTTTTGGGGAGAATTTCTGTCGGTTTTTTCGTAAGGCGTCGCTTGTTTGTTGTAACTAGACGGATGGTTTTATCTCTTTTTTTATTCTAGACTGTTTTGTGTGATATCTATTCATGATTTTGCTGTATTTTTTGAGAATTTTCGCTACGAATTTTCTAGAGGGCAAACCTTAATTTTATTTTTTCTTTTTATGTTTTCGTGATCTAAAGACTGTTCAACTCGCAAGTAGGCTTGTTTCGGTTCGTAACTCCCATAAAGCTTGTTTAAAAAGATTGTACGTAATACAATTTAGGCTTGGACTTTTTCAGAAAGTCTCGTACTGTAAGAACAACTGTAAGAACTAGGAACAAGATTACACCTCACAAAGGCTTCTTGTTCTCCTAGCACAATGTCCTAGGTTAGTTTTTAATTACCGTGTATTGTATTGTTCCAGACGGGCAAGATGGGCCTCCCCGCGGGCGGTAGTCTCTCGCTGTTCTGCCCCGGAGGAGAGCTGGGGCAACCGCCGCCCGCCCATATGGGTATCCCGCCGCCCTACCAATTGGACTCCAAACTTGGTAAGACATTTTAATATAATAACAACATTTTAACACTAGTACAATTTTCTTACAAAGATATTATCAAAATTTCGGTCGAAATTCACAAAAAGGAAGGCTCACGCCTCATTCTGTTATTAGTGAACTTTGAAAAAAAAACAGTCGTAAAAATGTTTCTTATTATACTATAGACTTCTAAGTAGTTTCACCGTTAATAACAAAGTCCCAGGTTCACGTCACTTGTGAATCAGATAGCAGAATTTTTCAGGAAAGTTAAAAATTTACAGAAATATGAATCTGCTGAAACTGGAAGCCATTACATATCGGTTAAATTCGAAAACACTGTTGCAAAAATAATATAAAAATGTTTTATTAACAGTACTCTTGCCGGCAATAAATTCTAACTTGTCTAATTGAAAAAAATATTTTCAGTAACATTTATGTAAATAATAGTTATATATACAGGGTGTGTAAAGTCGCAGTAGTATATTGAGTCAGTGTTTGTTCCAGCAGCAGGTTTGGCGAGGACCCCCATGTACCCGTTCCCGGGGGGCACATACCCCTACCCCATGCTTAGTCCCGAGATGTCGCAGGTTGCAGCGTCTTGGTAAGTATCTCACTTATTTAATATATGTACTCATGTATGTATTATACTTATTATCTTATTTATGTATTAGAAGGTTTGAATTAATTTGAACAGTTTCAAGCGTTTATCATCTACAATACCAAACGATTTTGATGTATTGCTCATTGAAAAAGTGGTGACACACAATATGTTATTGGTCATCCCTTTTAATCATAAATCCATAACTAGCAGAACAAAATGCCTTACCAGCACCATAAATAAGAGAGCTCATTCTTTTTTGTAACTCTTTGAATCCTGGATTCGATATCGGGTTCGAGTTATGACTGTAAAGAGATATCAGTTTAGTTTGATGAAGTATATGACGAATATTTATAAAAAAAATGAATTCTTTGCTACGAAATTGTTTTAAGATGATAAGAATAATAGTTGTGTTTTGCTAAATATCTGCCTTAGATTTGTGCCCATATGTGTGGATGTTTTTAAGTGTTAGTTGTGTATTGTGCAGGCACACGCCAAGCATGTACCCCATCTCGTCAGCGGCGAGTGGCTTCAGGAGTCCATACCCCACGTCACTGCCCATCACCAGTTCTAGTCTATCGAGGTAAATATTATACGCATTAAAATATGGAGGTTTAGAGATTAGGGCAATAGGAATTTAATTGGAATAAAAGCTCCTTATAAGTACCCCGACCAACATTTGGCCAGCGTGATGGAATCAAGGTCTAACCTCTCCCTCAATTTGGCAGACGGTATAACGCTTCTTCAATGAAGTGTAACACTAAAGCCTTCTGATGTTCTTCTGACTGCCGTACCGGTCAAGATTGGTTGATAGAAATACAACCCTTGGACTGTTTTCACGGTGCCCAAAGTCGTAAAAATGTACCTACCATTTGCATTGCAGCACCTTGGCTATTTCTACATCCATTAACATTGAGGTTTTGACAGATTGAGAATCCATTGACCGTCAGAATGTATTAAAAATCTAGCTCATCTGTTGATGGAAAAATTCTTTATATACGATTAGATAAGCTCTAGTAAGCCCGTGTGTGGAATATGCTATAGTTAACGTAGTCTTCTGTCCACTAGTGAATTGTACCGGTTCTCGCCAACGTTGGGCGGCGGGCTGGGCTTGGGCTTAGGCCCCGCGCTCGTCCCCCCACCCCCCTCTAAGTCAGACCTCGACTCGCACCACTCTAGATATGCAAGGTAAGTTTCATAGACCTTTCCTTTTCTTTTTTCCTTTTTCTTGTTATCTTTTCTTCTTTCTTATCTTTTATTTTACAGGCGATAAACGAAAACGGTTCCTATAAGTTAGGTTACTGATAAACAAGATAGTCCTAGACTTTCTTGCCAGCTTTTCTCATAGGCTCTACTAAGTGAATGAATTGGATTTTAAAGATACAACTTTAATTTAAGATGGTTTAGAAATTTTCGAATTTTACTCCGGTAAGGAATAGAAAAATTTATATCACTTTTACTGCTTAATTATTAACACCGTCATTCTGTTATTTAGCTTTAAAATCACTTCTAACCGAGAGATTTTAGTACAAGGAAAAATATCAATATTTTCCAGACGTACCTCGTAAATCTCACACCATAACTTAGAATGACCAAAGCGTATCACCGTTTCCACAACAATAGGTATTATAAATCAAAAGAAGATTCGCCCTTGTGCTTATACTTTCAATTCTAACACTTTACGATATTTTTATACGTTAATGCAACATGTATGGGATGTCGCCAAACAAATTGTTTTATAAAATATTCGGTTGTTTTATTGTATTGTTTATTAGAGGTACTGAATACATATCGTTTTATTATTCTTGAATATTTGGCCATCGGTCCCTTTTGAAAATACGTTCGAAGCTATAGCACGTATTGTAATAAAATCAAAATGGTACCGACGATTTTTATTTTTGTACTTGCTAATTGAAACTACCTTACCTTTAGACATTCTTTAAGGGTAAACAGCTGAACTGATTTCGTATACATTTCGTGAAAGTATGAAGATAGTTAAAGACCTGGGATCAAATGATATTATTATTTTTTGGAAATAAAAGCCTAAATCACTAGTCTTTGAAATTAATCCTATGCTAGGAATTATATAATAAAGAAAAATAAAGTGAATAGAACAAGGAGTTTATACGTGCCTCACATAAGCGACAGTCAAAACCTCAGAACATAACGGGATTATTTAATTATCTACATATTACTACCATCTTTAGTTCAAATCGATAAGCAGTTACAAGTTAACCATATAAAATAAATTACAACCGATTTAACAAAGTAAATCGTACTTTAAAGTAGCAATACAATTCTAACATGCACCTGGATTTATAAAACGGTACAAAACGTTTACTCAAAAAATAAACACTTTTATCGTAACATGTGTTGCACCCTTATCTTCAATCTACTACACAAAGGGGGTGGGCAGTATAATAGCAGCGATAACATCACGCTATAATATTCAGAAATTAGCAGAAGGGTGTGATTGTGACAATGGTTGGAATTGAAACGTTTTGTTGAGTATTTATAATGATAATTTACGAGTACGAGGTAATTGTAGGTATGACGCGTGCCGTGAATAAAAAACGTTTGATGGATTTGTTTAGAAAATGTTATTATTAGCGTTTACAGTTGATGAAGCACGGACTACGAGTATATTAAGAACTTATATTTTTACAAATGTGATGAAGAATAAAGAATATTTTTATAGTAATTTATCTACTTATTAGGAGGCGCCCATAGCCAGTTGCGCTCGCCGGTAAACGATCTTTGGGTTAAGGAGCCCTCGGTGTGGTCATTCCATAGATGGGTGACCGCATAGTGGTTTTTCAGATGGGCCTATCCGTGCTTTGGAAAGCACGTAAAAAGTCGGCTCAGGTTGTTATCTACTAAAATAACAGTTGTTAAGCCGTGACCACTAACCATTAGAAAAGGATCTACTTATTTTTCTGTGTGTATGGTCAAACTGGTGCTTAAGATGTCCAATTGCTCAAAGAGGTCAGAACCTCTTTGAGAAATTGGGACATCGATCAGTAAGGGAGTACTCTATCAGTATTTTATTAGCAGTAACTTATGCTAAATTAATCTGTTATTTGAACTGTGTATTACAATTTAAAATCAGTAATAAATTTTTCGCTGTTAATCAGCCAGTGTTGATTTACTTAATCAATCTTGTTAAGAAACTTCTTTTGCTCACTTAAATACTGTTTCATAAATATTATTCACAAGTTGTCACTGAGGTTCTTAAAAGAGCTGGTAACAAGAAATCTGATGCGTAACCTTACTGCAGTTTTAATAATATAACTTATTTCACTCAAAATATATGATCAGAGCGAGGTCTTAGTGATAGCGGGTAGCGTTTTTATACATATATTCAATACGTGCAATTTGATCGCGTTAACAATTTTATCTTGTGAAACTTTAATTATGCCATTACGGGTCCATGGATTAATCAATCAATCAACCTTGCCTAATGATCTTTAACTAATTAATTTAAAAAATAACTCTACGTTTTGACTGACATATTTATAACTGCTATTAGGTAGAAATGGCTTCCCATTTTAACTGTCATATGTATATTTGAAACACATAAAACTAAGACAGTTTCACAAATCAGCTATTATAATAACTTCTCGAGACATAATTGTGGCCCTTTTTAAGGTCAAATCGCTTATCGCTAACATTGGGTCCATAAATAACCCTATGCACATAAAAGTCCAGGTACAATCATGCAAATAAGTCGGTGGCGGAGAAATTTAATTAAGATGATATATGAGCGGAGCGGCTAACGGGTCGCGTCACACGGGTACAGGCGATTACAGAAGTGTTACGAGGTTTTTGACAAGGATACGTATGAAAATGTATGATGCAAGTAATAGATGTCATTTAAACTAGTAAATGCTGATACATACATACATACATAATATCACGTCTTCTTTCCATATGGGTAATCAGAGACTAGAGACCTCAGACGTAATCTTAAAAAAAAAATTTAATGAATTATTGTGATTTGTAAATTGGACATTATTTGAAACCATGTTTCATAAAGGCAATTGCAAATTATAGTATAATGTTTTAACTGTCCAGTTTACTCGATTATTACTAACTTGCGTTCGGTCTAACGTTCAATAATGTATTAGTACTACGCTGTTTTAACTTAGTAAACAAAAATGTAGTACTTTATTTAATGTAATTAATATGTAAGAAACGGCTAAAAGATACTAAACGTCTCTTTTATAAATATCGACCGTTCTTATCTTGTCTTAAGAACATATTGAATTTACTTCCGTTTTACCATGAAATTTTATAATTGGCTACTTTATGTTCTATGCATAATATAACTCATTAATTAGATATAGAAGCTAATAAATACAGTTTCTCAATTAAGCGTTTATGTATTTAAAGTATTCTTGTGAAAAAATAAATTAGCTAAAACAGTCAAGAAATGGAAAAAACATGGTAAAATCATCACCCAATTTTACACTACACCAAAACAAAATATGAACTATAATAGTTATTATTTAAACAAACCGAAATCATAATTCTATTATCATAACTAAAAGAATCTATATTAAACAAAAAGATATTTAATCTTTGCTAAAACTTACCCAAGATGTAAGATTATTTAACAAAAATCTTGTTATATTAACACAGTTGTCATCGAGTGTACATAACACATAATTATTGCGCGCGCGCAGCCGAATACCTCGTTTGGGCCGGCACAATGCTCAGATTCTCATTTCTCTTTTTATATCATTCCCCATTTTTAAACTCGCCCGTAGGAAGTCATATATTACCATCTAGTTCGTATACCGAGCTAATTTGGTAGATATTAGATAAAACTTTTACTGGACAAACCAACAGAAATATGTCTTTGACAATGTATTTTATTAGTTCTATTTTTACTACGAAAACGGGAAGTCGTTTTTTATATCACTTTTGCTTTTATTACAATATTTGAGACTATTAAACGTCGCGATTAGATACTTAAGTGTTTAATTATAGATTGTTCTGGAAGACGCGACTATGGTGGTCTTGGAAACTGGTCGGTGGAGGTCTAGATTCTATCCCGGGTGGTTTTTTTCTAGATTTTTCTAGGTTTTTTTGATGGTTAATGGTTACAGTTAGACTTTATCTAATGACTATCTAGTGAGTCATCCTGAACGTGTCTGTATTTGGTAAAATAGAAAGGTCAACTTTGCTATTAAGATTTTTTGGCATGTTTGAGATGAAAAGATCTTCCGCCAAGAAGTTATTTGCATTAAACATTGTCTTTATTTCCTCCATATTAGTCGTTTAACATGCTTTGTATGTTATCTCGCGAATAAGTTTTATATCAAACACTGGAATTCTGATTCTTGTTGACGGAAGCAGATTATTATACCAATTAAATTATAGCTGCTTATTTTATTGACTCTTCACGCGTCCAATACCATACATAGACCCATGCAGTAAAGAGTAATCTTTATTTATTTAGAGAAGACTTATGTCTGGTTTCTGAGTACATTTAAAAGCAGTTTATCTATTCAATAGTTTTTTATGAGTTTAAACGCTATTCAATACATATTCTACCGTTAAATGGATCTCAGAAATCCGGGGTTTAGCAGTATAGTACTTAACAGCAACAATATCTCAAAACTGTACGTAATATGAACGTCAATAGTTGTCCGCGGCCGGTGTGTGCGCGTGCGCCGGAAACCCGCGTCTATTTCCAACCGGACGCGCCGTGTTTATTGTCGTCTGTCCCAGTCGTGTCGTTAACACCTCGCCCCAACATTTACATATTGATCCATACTACTATATTGTGCTAGGATAAATTAATTATTTTTAATCTTTTTCTTGATGACTTGTACTTTTTATTTTTTGAAATTTTATGACACAAAAAAAAATCGATTTTTTTTACTACTGTATTTAGAAAGATGTCTTTACATTTTGACTTTCTTAACGACTGTACTCTCTTTTTTTGAAATTTTATGACCGAAAAAAAAGTCATCGATTTTTATTTTTGTATTTAACAAAATATGACTTCGTTTTGGTGGTGATTAATAAATTAGTAAAGATTTATGAAGTGACAAAAATAATTTATTTTAAACTAGTGTTGTAGACCGCTTAAATGACAACATCCGTTCACTAGTCAAATAGACGGTTATTCTCGTTCTAATTTGGACAAACAAATCTCGTCATGTGACAAATAACTAAACTTCTACTTTATGTATGTATGTTATGCTTTATTGTGATACCTTTTATGTTTTATAATATTTTGTTATGGCGAAAATATTATAACAAAAAAAAATAATTGACATGTATTTAAGTGCCGCGTTAACGTACTTATTATAAAAAAAACAAAATACTTTAGAAGTATGAAATAGTTTTAACTTAGTAATACTTTTTACAGATTTCGGTAAACCATAACAAGAACTCTTAATCTTTTCAGCAAATAAAATGTCCTTTTTTTGAAAGTGTTGCTAAATGGGTCAGAGCCCATTCGTCCCCTAAGATTCGCACCCTGTGCCCACTCGTCCCCTGGAACTTTTGAGGTACCCATTCGTCCCCTGAAGAATATTTATTTTTATTCATTCTTCTAATATAAGTACATGTATATGTGTAACTTAAATCTAATAAATTGTAACTAGAAGTAACCTACATAAAAATTGGCTAAAATCACCGTATTTTTTGTATATTTACCAACTACATGCAAAATCATAATAATAAGTTATTATCTAACAAACTATAACTACAATAACAAAAAATGCCTAAAATCACAATAATTATTGAAGATTAAACAAATCAACATTATTTTAGTACAAAACTAATTTTATATTTGTTTTTTAATTTAAAATTAATAATATAATAATGCATAGCTTTTCCATGCAGTGGCCTAGTGAAATCTGATTTTCAAAAAATTGTCTAATTATGCGATTTATTCTCGCTTCATTTTCAATCGCTTCAGGATTCATCATAGCTCTTTTTTCAATGATCTGTTATGATTTATTAAATTAATTCCGTTAATAAACTGTTCAAGTGTATTATGTTAACCGTTTCTTATGTAAAATATAGCTAATTTTATCTCAGGGGACCAATAGGCACCTGAATAGGTGCCGAATCTTTAACTTATATTGTATATATATTGGAGGGGACGAATGGGTACCTTAAAAATAATATTTTTTATTAAAATATTAATTGGTCCCCTACCAGGAGACCAATGGGCACCTATGTAGGGGCCGAATCTACAACTTTTATACTAGGGGACGAATTTTAGGGGACGAATGGGCTCTGACCCTGCTAAATTCCTGTGGCCAACAATTCCAGGTCACTAGAGAAAGGCAGCAGCAGCTCGTCTAGCGACAAGCCAGCAGAGAGCTCAGCCAACGCGAACAGCAAGGAACAGAACAAAAAGCCTCACATAAAGAAGCCCCTGAATGCCTTCATGCTTTACATGAAGGAAATGAGGGCCAAAGTAGTGGCTGAGTGCACCCTCAAGGAGTCCGCAGCCATCAACCAGATCCTCGGCCGACGGGTGAGTCTGACTTCCACCTATAGTTTAATTTTACATGTGTTTTTCCGAACGGAGAATTTTATTTTTAAAAATTATGATTAATAAAAATAAAAAATATAAAATTCTATTTTCAAATGATGGATAAAAGCTTGCTTCTTCGCGAACACTTCGAATTTAGAATTAAATTTAAAACAAAATGTTTTTTAAGTTTCAATATTCGAATTATTTTTCCTTTTTCAAAGCATAAACTAAAAGCTTTATTTCTTTTTACAAAAAGGAAAATACGTTTTCATTTTCAAAACATGTTTCAGTCAATCAAAATTAGTTTTGTTTCACATTCTGTTGCTCAACAATCCTAATATTGTGTACTGTCGAATGATTTACGTTAGGATTAACTGTCACACACAATTATGACAATATTATGGCGGACGGAATTATCAGCTTATCCGTGAATTAATAATAGTAATCTCCAACCGCATAGACACGAACTAATATTATATTGCCCATTCAAAATCAATCACAGTCAATACGTGAATAATTGATGACACAGTTATCATTTTATATTGCGCTTAGTGACAATACATTGATTGATCGGATTGACAATCGGGTTGGTCTTTGATTAACCAATTAATCAGTCGCGTAGGATTCATTGACAGTAGATGACATTGGGATTGTATGAGGTTGCTTACATGACGTCGTCTCGATAATCCCACTGTTAATTGTGCAAGGTCGAAGGTTAAGTAGAGCGTGTCAGTGACCTCGCGCGCCTCCCTCACCTCAGATGACGTGGTGTAGGCAAAGTTTCAAATGTTCCATGTCAGTAATGATTCCACGATATACAATTCAGCTTGTTAATCTTGTTAGGAATACGATTGTCCGCCGCACGTCCAGTTTAGCTCACATTATCGAAGACAATGCCGCGGCAACGCGCCTATCTGCCATCTAATAGTTGTATTGAATAATAAACAGCCGACCGTAACATAGCTACCGAGAATCGAACCCGTTACGGCAGTTCCCGGAACGCAATCTCATTCCTAACAAGAGTAACAATAACACAAAAAGTATAAGTCGTGGTACATGTGATGCGACTGGTAACCCAATATCCTGGTATGATAATACGCAGTGGCATTCGTTGAGTCGCGAGGAACAAGCAAAGTACTATGAGAAAGCGAGACAGGAGAGACAGCTCCATATGCAGCTGTACCCCGGGTGGAGCGCGCGCGACAACTACGGTTACGGGTCCAAAAAGAAAAAGCGGAAAAAGGACCGCAGTCCCGCTGAGCTGGGAGGTACTACAGAGCGCCGACTGCGAGGGGCTGGGCCTGTCCCCGGACGCTTGTGTACACTCGCTTCACCCCCACCGTCCGTCCCTCCAGGAGTCCCGCACCCCTCACTAACACAGGAGACTTGCTTGCTAGTCCGGTGACCCCGTGTTAACAGACCGGCTTGTACCCACTAACGTCAGCATCCGTAACCGACCCCGACCCGACCCCGTGTGTGTGTCCGCGTGTGTGCGCGTGTATGTGTGCGTGTGTGTGTCGCGGCCGAGCCGACGGTGCCTGTGCTAGAAAAGCGGTGCTAACGAGTCGAGTGGGTGCCGGGCGCGCCAGGGCCCGCGGCCGCCGCGCACCACCACGCCGCGGCCGCGGGCCCTCGCGCTCCCTTACGTGTTACGTGTTCTGTGTACTGTAGTCGTCCAGTGAACGTGTACTGTACACCCTACACCCCCGACCGGAAACTATATTGGTTTGTTATATGTCTAGACGAGACGCGAAGATACGCGCAGAATAGGTTCTGTGAGGAACATCACAATTGGCCATTCTCATTCTGTAGGAACAAAATTTCTTGAGTAAAAGTGAGGAGCGCCGCTCGCTGCCGGCTGTTTTTCTAGCACCTGCGTTAGGGTCGCGCGGACTTGCGCCAGCCGGTCCTGGTCCACCGTCGAAGTGCATTTCTCTCTTTTGTTTCCATATTGCGGCGTCTGTTGACACGGTACAGTGGCATGCGCTTGGCCGCGAGGAGCAAGCCAAGTATTACGAGCTGGCGCGCCGTGAACGCCAGCTACACATGCAACTGTATCCCGATTGGTCGTCTAGGGCTAATACGCAAAGGGGCAAGAAGAGGAAACGAAAACAGGAGACAACCGATGGAGGTACTGCCTTTCACTCCGTCGACGAGCGTCCTCCCCCTCCCGCCCCCCACGACATGCCTGTCCCATCCCCCGCTCCCCCCCGCGGCGTGCAGTCAGCTCAGCTGGCTCACGACACAATATCGAATAAATCGGTCACGAGCCGCACACATGTCCCGGAGAGGCCGACGTGGCGTCGTTTGAATGCGATACGCGCTTCGGCTCATTAAAAAAATGAGGTCAATTAACGAAGGATTAAGCCGGAGACGTTGGCCACTCCACACCCCCCCTCCGCCTCGCCCCGCTACACACTCCCCCCGCCGTATTCCTTCCATCCGTCCTCACCCGCGAGAGTTCAATTGCTTTGAACTCCGCTCCGAGCGGACCGACCGACATAGTAATATTGTCTTGGTTGAAGGGGTACGAGGTTGTAGACATATACAAGTATTTTTGTTTATTTAATATTTATCGCATTTATTTATATTTCATTTAAAACGCTATATTATGAGAGAGAACCCTGATGCGAGTGGTCCTTCGAAGGTTGTCCCGGTTTTATGCTTCCGTTTTGCTCCTGTGTGCCTAAGTTCCGGGGAGCGTGCATGTTAACGCAAGTCAATATTTGAATACTTGAGTAATTGCTTTGCAGGGAGTGTAGTTTATGTCGGAAAAGGCTGGGACAGCCTTCCTGGCGGTACATAAAGTATGCAACGAGTAGAGAGACGGCGAGCCGAGCACGACCACCACTGTGACCACTGTCCCGGGCTCGCATATACGCATATACAGAGCTGCCGATGCTTCTTGTGTCTGCGGTGTAATGATACTGGCCAAATAAAGTCACAAATATTTATTTTGATTCCGGAGAACCTATTCTGCTTCAATTTGCTTATAGTCGACATGTTTATTTGTTGTTTATTTTTCCGAAAGCGTAGATTTTTTTAGTATTTATTTTTGAACGTTTATGCGTGTAGTGTTATTTTTTAAAACCAATGTCTTTTCCGTTGTTCCTTTTCATTTGTCCCGTCCCATCCTGCATGCTACTAACAAGTAAGGGGATTGCATGAACGCTTTTTGGTAGTTGTTAGTCGTAGCACTTGTTTTGAGACGCTTTAAATATGATTTCCGGTAAATTTATTTCCGTTCCGCACCTCGGTAACGCTGCCATTCTTTTTGATTTTAACGACAAACAAAAATTTACTCGACATCATATTTTTTGATCATTTAATTTGCGATGATGATATAATTTGCATCCATTTTGGACAGTTAATGTTGAGTGAATGTCAGTGAGGATAGCAAGGATAAGTTCTAAAGTTGTGTATGTAATACTTTCAGGAAATAATTTGAAGAAATGTCGAGCGAGGTACGGCCTCGATCAACAGAATCAATGGTGCAAGCCTTGCAGGTGGGTCATGTTTGTCGCTTGTTTATTTTCTTTTGGCTTGTACAAAATTGTCGCGTCACTAACCGGCGGTATAGCGGTGTACCGGTGTACTGGTATACCGTCGGTTGAGCTCATATTGTTTCTATGTGGAAAGACTTGGGTTGTCCTCGACACACCAAGAGTAGCCCGGTCGTTATTTTACTTTGGCATTATTTAATTTAAGAACAATCGAGTATCTTTGTAGTTGTTGTATTATTGTTTTTATGTTATATTTAAACACTAGACAACTAAGGATTATCGGTGTACGGCGAAGCAGATAATTCAGAAAATGTGTCTTTTCACAAAGAAATAAATCACTTAGAGATCACGGAATAGATTTTTTTGAAAGTAGCCGAAGTTTGGAAGTAGAGAACATAGGAGATCGTAGAGATTATAGGTCAGAGGAAGGGCAATCATCTGTCGAAAGCTTTCAAAAAAATCTTGACACATTTTCTGAATTCGCTTCGTCGTATTTATGTTGTTAAAGTTCATGTTTACTTATACAAAATGTTTTTTCCACTCATGATTGCCGCTTCTCATGGATCCCGGAACCGCTGGCACTATTGGTCACACGTCACGTTTTTATTTTGGTTTTTATTTCGTTTATTTATTTGAAACCACACGCCATTTGACTCGAAACAACGTTCATTTTGTTTTTACCTTCCCGTTTCCCTGACCTTTTATTCCGCTACCACTTTTGATTCCGTACGTTGACGTTACGTCCCTTTGTGTGTATCCTATCCCCGGACATGACGTCACTGGGCCACAGCCCCGAGTCAACTAGCGTGATGGTATCCGGCGGGCTGGGCTTGCTGCGGCCGGAGCCGGCGGCGTCGCTGCCGGCGTCGAGCCTGGTGAGCCCGCAAGAGCCAACGTACGTCAACCTCTAGTGCCGGCCAGCGCCCGCCGGCAACACGGACACGGTTGGTCTTTCAGTAGTCAGTGTTACATGTTCACTGCTCTGTGTCACATAGGCGTAACTAGGATTACTTGTTACTCTCTTGAGTCTTCTAAAGGTACGATTCCTTAAACGACTGCAGATCTGCCGCGACTGCCTCAAGAAACAGTTCCTTTTGCTGTTTCAATGTGTCTTATTCATATTGTGCAGTTTACCGCCGCTGATGTCTATGATCTGCAATCGTTAACGGAATCCTACCTTTACAGGCATGACGATGTTAGTAGTTTTAGTTTTAACGAAATTATTATGTCGCGTTTTTGGAATGTAAGCCAGTAAACATTTTGGAGTTACACTAATTTGATGAGACTTGACAGCGAAAATTTACCAACTTATACAGCAGTTTGGTAGTTACGACTGAGGACTTAATTAGCTCTTAATGTTGAACGTCCAGTGTAAATCAAATGCGAATGACAGGCCTGTTGTGCCTCTTACATGTGTTCAAGTCTGCCATATCTCCCAATATTCCTAGTTACGTCTACAATGAATTGCGAACAGTCGAAGCTACGTGTGTTTTTCTATTACAATTATAACGTTAGTTCGTTTTAGTATTGCATTTTAAAATGTCTAAACGTTTTTGAAAATTCGCCTGTATTTGATGTGTTGAATGGAGTTACTGTCGTAGAGCTTAGCTGTAATTTAAGCAAAGTTATAACAGTTTTGTTTCAGCATGAGTTTTCGATGTCTTCGAGTGGTTTTCAGTTTCTTTTAACAATGATTTTTTCAGCATGTTTCTGTTAACATATGATTTTTATGTGTTTCGATGTTAAGTAGGGTAGATTAGCTTTGTGTCTGAACTGTTACGTCACTTTGAAATATTGAATTGAATAGTCGTTAATAAGATTCGATTTCTTGTAATTTTTCTTAGTATTTTTAATCAATGATACAAAATTCTGGAATTAAAGTGACGGAACAGTTCCCATCATCGTCAGTTAAAACACACACTAAACGATTCCTCTCCGAATTCTAGGCGGAAGAAAAAGTGCGTTCGCTACATGGAAGCGCTGGCGGCGGCGTCGGGGTCGGCGCCGCTGGCGCTGGCGGCGCCCGCCTCGCCCTGCTCTGAGGAGGACGTGAAGCTGGAGGAGCTGTCGGACGCGTCGGACGACGACGCCGACACGCCGCTGAACTCGGCGTCCAGCCCGGGCGGGCTGTCGGCGCTGTCGTCGCTGGCGTCGCCCGCCTCCGAGCCGCCGCCGCCGCCGCGCCACCCCGTGGGCACCAACCCGCGCGACGCCAACAACCCGCTGTCCGTGGGGCAGCTCACGTCGCAGAGCTGGCCGCGCTCCGCGCCGCGCCCCCCGCACGAGGTCATCTCCGTGTCGTAGTGCCCGCGACCTGCCGGCTGCGGGCGAACTCTCACCGTTGACCTACTCGTTCCGCGGTTCGTGAAGGACCTTAGTGCGCGAACTCGTGAGCGGTTAGATGTAACGTGTGCCGCGTCAGCGGGGACGCTCCGGGCGCCGAGTCGCGGCTCCGACGTGTTGGTTGTGATATGAACGTTACGAATTACCGATCGTCGCTCCCGTCTCCCCGACGCTTCGAGACGCGAGCGACTACCTACCTCTGTTCGACTATCGACGGGTGTCCGTCTGTACGTACACCGGCACTTTCGTGTACTATATAAAGTCGCTCCGGCGATATACTTGTGTAATCGTAAATCTAAAGATACCGTTTTTTCATTATTCATAAAAGGGCCTAATGTTTAAATAATATTAATCGTTCGACCAAGTGCGCGGTGTGTGTACGGACGCGCGCCACTGTGAGGGGCTACAGTTTCAGCCTAATTCTACCGATACCTTTGTGTAGCCTTCTTCAGTCGAAATGATCTCAAAATTGTGAGCCGGAATCGAGTCATTTATAGTGCATTTTGTATAAACCCCATGCTTTTAGTGCCCAAATATGAACATCCAGTAATACTAGTCACATTTAATTGTGCCATTTTTGTAACAAATAATTTTAACACCTCTTTGTCACTAGTTATTTTAATAGTTCAATAGATCACTTCTCAAACTTGCATATTTTGAATGTTGAAAATTTTAAATAGCATGTACGACAGGGCATCTCAAAATAATTCAGTCATTACTTTCATTAACCTGCAATACATTTTGTTTATTATTTTCACAGTACATTTTTCTATCTTGCAACAAAACGTATGTTATATTTTTTCTAGCAACACCAAAATAACAGTACGGGCTTTTTTCTAACTTTAATCGAAAATATTTGGTTAATAAAAGTGTGGGACTAACCACCTGTATCTAAATAGTCATCTATATTTCTAAATATCCTTATATACTTAAATAATCAAGAAAAACATTTTGCCACCATTTTAAAATTTTGACAAACATTTTATCAATGTTGATACATCGAAACGGAAAAGTTCTAACGAACAATTGTCAACTCTATTGCTCTCTTTTTAATAAACATTTTTGTTCGCCACAGGCCTCTTGCTTTACGTTTAAGCATTACATTTATTGTTAAAAGAAAAAAATGGTTATTTTTAACCTATAGTCAACTGATCAAAACTAAGAAACATACTCAGCTTACGTCACGTCATGACGTCACATTTTATATTGTCAGACAACTCTAAGATGACCTGAAAACGTGAATGTACTTGATAACATCTTAGAAGTTTTCTCTTAATGTAAAATGTATGATCATAGATTTTATATTGCTAGACATTTTCTAAAACGAACTGAAACGTGTTTACTTGATAACTTTTAGCAATTGTCTATCAATATAAAGTCTTAAACAAGAGTGTGTTTTCTTCTATCATGCTTTCTCGTTAGCTAAAAAAAGGCCTGGTTCTTAAATTTTCATACCAACGGCCTGCACCAGATTAAAGGTTCCATGTAGCGTTATAGATTTTGAATTTAGTTTATAAAATGTTTTCCCTTCGTGTAAGGCTCTGTATAAAGTTATTGTTAAGGCGAAACGAAGGGAACTTGTTTTTCCGTTGTACGGAACTTGTTAGACTGTCGTAGATTAGACTAGGCACGTTGTATGAGTGAAGTATATTATACGGTGTTGTGCCGAATGCCCTCTACAACATCGGCCACTTGATTACTTGTGACGTTCTTAGTTAACGTAAGCTAAATGTGTTTAAGTTATGAAGGAGAATATTTATTTTAATTTTATGATTTTTTGGAGTATCTTTATGCATGTAAAGATTGCATGATAAATGTATTGATTGATATGATTTTCATTTGACATGATTTTGAAACAAAATCAAATTTTTGAAGACCTTAGAATAACGCCATCTAAGTTTTATCGTTGGTACTAACGTACCACAGCGGTTCTGACTGTGCTCGCTAGATGGCAGAGCACGAATGAAATACAAAAGCGAGGGCATATCGGTACAACATCAACACTGTATATGTGTAAGTACATACATGATGTAAAAATATAGCTATAATCTAACTGTGTCATATTAGAATATAAGTGTACTATGCTACTTACATATGTATACATTATTATTATATAAAAAGAAGTTTAAAAGAAAAATATTAGTTAATACTGACTCGAAACTGAAAAACGTTTGGTACATACGAAGACACAAGATGTTTTATAATTGGCAACCCCCGCTAGGAGTCGAATTTGTAAATAAATTTGTAATTCACGATATATAGGACATTTTTGGTATAAAAAATATTGCATTTATATTATTATTAAAAGCGATTAGTGCCCTCGGAATGTTCTCGGATGGTTTGTTTTGTCCAACAAATGATTTTTGTTAATTACTTTTTATTGTTATTATTAAGAATTTTAACGTTGTTGAAATACCAACCCCCACATCTTGATTGATTTATAAATTATGCACTCGTGATTGGAAATTTAATAAAATCAGCTATTCATATAGACGATACAAAATTCTACTCATCAACTATCAGCTATACTTATCTGTATTCAGTTTTATTTGTGACCAAATTGAAAACGTTGAAATTATAATATTTGATCATTCGTACGATTTTGCATAAAATCCGAATTTGTGCAATACTAAAGAAAATGGGTACTGTATAGTTTTCTAAATATAAATTAGATTTTTCTTAAAATTAATTGATAAGGTCTATTTTTGAGTTTTATATAGAGAATGATGGATTTGATTTTTTATTCCGAAAAAGGGAAGTTTTATTTTAATGATTTTTTTGTCCGGTGCCAAAACCATCTAGAACTAACAGATTGCCAGGGAATTATGAAAAGTTATGACGGTATATCATAATGTCTGTGCCAAATTTATCTACAATCTACTGCAGATATTGTCACAGAATACCTTAGGGCCACGTCTCCAACGCCTGTTCCACTCATAACGTAACGTATCATAAATATGTCTCATGTTCACGTGAAACTATTCGATGTTGCATAAAGAAGAAATATTGTCGTAAATGTTGATGAATACTGTTTTTTGTTGAAAGTTTCAGTTGTTTTGTTTCACAACACGCGTTGGAGGTACGGCTTTCCTTGTCTTTTTATGTTGATAGATTTTATAGGTTGTTTTTATTGTTAAGAGGGTAAAGACAGATGGCTGTAGTGGCCAGTTATATTTTTTTTGTAGAGAAAATTGTCAAATTAGTAAAACTCAATTTATTAGGTCTGGTCCCATGTCTTGTGTTCAGTTGAACGAATATTATTTTAATAAACAACTTAAAAATTGTATTTTTGCTGTTTTATTTCTAGTTAAGATTATGAAACATTAAAAATATATCTTTATCTGTAATAAACTGTATCTGACCATGGTTAAATCTCTTAGCCCGATGTTTTATTTATGTACTAGCTGACCCGCGCTTTCTTTTTATAATTTTACAAAACTATAAATCGAATTAGTTGAATGAGCCTTTTTTCTCTATATTATTCTCTTACTACTTAGGATCTGAGCTAAAAAAAAAGAAATCTTTCTCTTTAGAGGTAGGAGGATTCAGTTTTTCCACGTGACCGTATAATGCAGGTAGTTGGAATACAATAAAATAAAAAACAATTGAGATTACATTGTTTATTCGTGACAATGCATAATAGAGAATATACATTCAGAAATAATGTAAAACGCTATAAAAATTGTGACACAGGTTGCAAGACTAGTACGGAAAGTTGAAAAGTTACATTTAAGTTTGTACTGCGTTTTGAAATTATTTGGCCCCGTTACTGACCAATTCCATGCCATATTTTTCTCGAATTTATTATTGGCTTTTTACAAAACTATGTGTAGTGGAGTGGAAATTGAAATTTGGACTTTACAAGAAACATTAAGAAAGATTTTAAATCGCGAAACTCTCTAAATGAGAGGTATAAAGCTAAGCAACTGAAATTAGCAATAATTATTAATTGATTCAATTCCAATAAAAAACTGATCAATATTTTTCAATTGTTGCAATACGACACACGCAGAATCAGAAAAATTATCCAATTTTACAATCATTTCTTCGAATGACAATTATTATGAATAATTAATGTTTTAGGTAGTGAAGATTATTTAAAATATCTTTCAATTTGGACTCCATTACATGTAAAAACTATGTGACAGTACAGGTGAGATACAAAAGTGTTTATAAAACGAAAATAATCTTATTTCTATACAACTTACAATAAACAGACAATCACTTGAAGCCGACAGCCGAACTGGCCTCACTCGCGCTTTACCTACTTAAATATAATTATGAAATGTTATTGTGTTTCATGAAAAGAAAATTTGCAGTGAAAATGATAATTATTTTGATGATTCTTGCGATTTAATCGTCATGTAGATACGATTGTCATTAGGTATCATTTTCGCATCATCAAAAATGTTATGTTATGGTGAGTTGACATATAAATGCAATTTGTTAAAACAATAATTTGGCTGAGGAACACATCAATAATGTATTGGAAGTTCTAAAGGTGTTAACTACGTAAATGTAACTATAAAACTGTAGGGAAAATAATTCCACATTTTCATAGAAAAGTTTTCTAAAAAGTGGTTGATAAAAACTACAATAATAATTATTATAACCATTGTTAACATTAACTTAATGGTTTATTCGTTAAAATATGCAACAGTGAAAAATCTTGTATTTTAAGGGCTCTTTCCTTACAGCGCCATCTATTCGATAGATTGAAAACTACAAATAAAAGCGACATCTGTTGAATAGTTTACAAACTACTATCTACGATCACTTGTTTCAAATTGTCGCCTAGATTAATTACAAAAATTAAATACTATTGCATATTTTAACAAACAAACATACAATTCAATCAGTATACAAGCATAATCATCAGATAAACAATTAACTTGTAGATAATATTGTCTACGCAAGTATAAAATTCACTAAACCATACATGCGGTACCGATCAGTCTACTTTAACTGAATTTTAATAAATAACGTGAAACTTTACAACTATAATTAGGAATAGACAAACGACATACAGTACTTGGCCATTTACCATGTAATAGACAGTCTTATCCAGTTAGAAGCTGCTATTAAGAATATTTTATTAACTGCATATTTGGCTCAGGTTTTACCACTTCTGAATATGTATCAATTACCTTAACAGATGGAATTTCGAGAGCTCTACATAAATTGACTGTGGCAGGTACCAACGCTTATCTATGAGCCTAAATATTTCCAAACCAATGCTCTTTTATTCAATACGGTTTACCTCTCGTTCTAAATGAGAAATTTTCAAGAGTATTTAATTGTCTCATAGATTCGGAATAGCAGATAACATTGTATATTCCTAATTATAGTTCCAAAGCGGTATTTTAATAATAAAACCATGTTATTATGTCATGTCTAACTTAACAGTCTAACATATACTATGCTATAAGCTTTGGGTTAATCTTTTTATTGGTTCTTAGCTGCCCCAAGCCCAACGGACTTCTACTTGTGAAATAAAACGATATGTTTTTCATTATTTTTATGAAATCGATTTAAAAAATAACAATCTAGCTTTTCTAAGATTTTTTACGCATTTTTTGTTATAACATTACACCTGTTTTATTCTGAAAGGTTAGGCAGAATCAGCATTGGCGTTCACAATTTCTGTGTAATGGAGTTCGACTCTAACACCGTCTATCGGACACTTACAAAGTCTAGGCTCTTACAAGAAAGAATTTTTAAGTTCCGCCTATACCTAAAGCCCACATAAAGTTCTTTACAAAAAGCCTCTCCATTATTTTACTTTAACAGTTTCATGGACGTCTAGATTATAGAAAGTTGACAATTTTCTATTTTTTGCTACTTCAAAACACCATCAATCCAAAGAATACCAATTAATATTCTGTACATCAAACAAACACCTCACCATTAACTAAGTAAATCCAACAATTTGTCTAACAACATAGTTTGGAACAAATAACGTGGGTATAAATAAACGTGTGTAGTTCACAAGTAGTAGTCTCCTGCCAATGCCAAGCCGTGTCGATGCCGCAGCTAAGTTTACCACAAGCCTGAGGACTTGCCGCCCGGAGGGTTCCTCACTCGCACTGAGGTCTTCGTGTCAAGACCCTCGACCTCCTCTGCAAAAAAAAATATAGTAAAAGTTAGTCGTTGAGGTTTTTGAAATCTTCTTTTAGCATGAAGTAAAAGGACAGTAGTAATAAGTAACATTAACATAAAAAAACAACATTTATCAGTTTTCGTTTATAATTAAAAAAGAACCATTTAATCCCACTGCTGGGCAAGGGTCTCCTTCCGTAATAAGAGAGAGGTTAGGAATTAAGTCCATCATGCTGGCCAATCCAATTGCGGTTTAGAGTCTTTGCATACCTTCAAGAACTTATAAAGTACTCTCAGACATGCAAGGTTGCATTAGGCGCAAGCAGCAATGCCGGCGGCTCACCCGGCGGCCATGCCACCGGCACTGTTTGTAGGAGCCCTTAGATGACTCAGTAGGTAAACTTAGGGGGTATCGATTAGATACTTACTACTGATAGAGAATGTGGAAGTCTGCAGGTCCCGCTGTCCAGGCTCGCGCATCTTGCGGCCGGTGGGAGTGCTGCACCCGGACACCGACAGACCCTCCATACTCTTGTTCATGTTGCCGAAGTCTAACAAACAAAGTATTCCAATTAGTATGTATTATTTTTATTGCGTCTTATGCAAGTTCATGACCGGTAAAGGGATGTCTGGAAATATTACAGATAGTGAGTTTAATGACCAAAAGTACGTTGAGGTTTCTTCACTCATCACACGATCAGAAAAAATACCTTTTTAAGAATACTCAGCGTTAGGTTGATCGTCAACTAAATGGTCTTCTTCTTCTTATCGTAAGGTTGGTGGTTAACCTAGTGTCAAAGTTATTCAAGCCGCCGACGGCCTTTTGACGTGGCTTAACGACTGTTATCTTAATTGACAACAAACGGGATCGACTTTAACGCGCCCTGTGAAGCACGGAGACGCCCAGTTCAAATAGCACTAGGCGGTCACCCTATGGAATGACCGCGCCAAAGTTTGCTTAACTCGCAGATCATTTACCGTCCAGTGAGTGCAACTGGCTATAGCGCTGACTATATGGTACGAAAATATGAATTGATGGCTAATGCTATGTATTTTATTGGGTTCTGTACATACCAGGCGAAGGAGTGCCGTTGGTGACTTTATGCGGCATGTGCAGGTGCAGCAGCTCCGGCTGAGGCTCGGCCGCGCCCGCCTCGCCGCCGAACACCGCCGGGCTGTTGGTCGGCGTCTTCAGGAACTTGCCGAAACCTGACACAAACATAACTAGATGATAAAGATGTTCTCAAAGAAATATAAAAGGATAAATAATATTAACTTAAACACTAAAAGAAAATCTGCGGTATATTTCCTGATTGGATAACATTTTATGAGATTTTTATATAAAAAATCCCACGTTACAGAACAGCACTAATATGGAGCTTGAATATTAAAAGCAAATCCAAATAGGATTACAAAAAAAAACTGACTTCTATCAATGGACTTTGTGTACTGTGTAACTATGTGTGTTTCATTCAATAATCCTGATGAATAATGTTACCTTCAGCAACCCTGAGTTCTCCATCGTCAAGACAGACACGTCCACCCACGATCACAAATTGAGGACTGCCCACCACTTGCTGGCCCTGCAAATACACATCAATTCGATAAACAATTGTATAAGACTGCAGCTAGGTTTGTACAGAAATACGACAGTCGTATTATTAAATTAACGATCATTTTTACTTTTAAAGTGTGGTTAGCAAAATATATAGACATTACTTATTTATTTTACTAACCACACTTAACACCAAAATAAATAAATAATAAACGCTTGGAATTTTGTTATTTTAAAGAAATTATCCTAAATTGTTGTGTTACTCAATAAAGCCCGAATCCGCAACCGTTCTCCTATGACCGGTTCGCCATTGGACTGTTCGTCGACAGGATGATTCATTTATTTCCTTTTCCCCAACAGAGTCTTTCACCTATGGACATTGCGTCGACAGAAACTTTCATCTATGTCAATTTCGACGACAGGTCTTTCCAGCTACAGAATATTCCACCGACACGACGATAAACCTATTACTCTGGTAACTACAGACCTTTTCATCTAAGGAGAATAGGCTGTCAATTTTAACACAAGCGATAAAACAAAAATATACATATCTAACAGCTACAGCTTACTGTATCTTTACTAAGAGAACAGGGTTGGTTACTTGCCTTAGAGAAGTCAAACTTTGCTTACAACATAAAGAACTTAATTCTCAAAATGAGTTTTTGTAGTTTGTTCAAAATTTATGTAGTTTTGATTACTTACATCCTATTCGATTCTATGAAAATAAAACAACAAAATTATCTTATACGTAAGTATTGTAGTGATAATTTTATTGCATGTGCATAGATACCACAGTTGCATCCTTTACTTACTATGTATTGCACCGGAAATGATCTATGTTAATATTGCGTTACAATTCATTTATTTTACATACTACGAACATATTTATAGGTAGCAAATTTTAATTTATTTGTGAGTAGGTGCTTGCACATAACGAATAATTGTAAATAAAAGTGGGTAGTTTCATATTATCAGTAACATTTTTCTTTACTTGTTTCTGGGTGTAGTGCATCTTCGTCTTAACAATTATTTGATGCTTTTAAATCTAAACGTGGTAAAGACACGACTCTGCTGACAGCCTATTCTCCTTAGATGAAAAGGTCTGTAGTTACCAGAGTAATAGGTTTATCGTCGTGTCGGTGGAATATTCTGTAGCTGGAAAGACCTGTCGTCGAAATTGACATAGATGAAAGTTTCTGTCGACGCAATGTCCATAGGTGAAAGACTCTGTTGGGGAAAAGGAAATAAATGAATCATCCTGTCGACGAACAGTCCAATGGCGAACCGGTCATAGGAGAACGGTTGCGGATTCATAAAGCCCGGATTATTATAATCAACACTTGTTGATTCGTATACGTGCACCAACGTTTACGTGCACGCATGTACGTTTAAAATGTTCACGTCAAGCATACATGAAATACATAAATATTTCAACTAAGGATTATAGTAGAACTTACCTCGAAAATATTAAAATCGACGGCCTGCTTATGCGTGGCGGCAGAGATGGTCCGCTCCAGGCGCGGGTCCCACACCACGATGTCGGCGTCACTGTTGACGGCCACGCGGCCCTTCTGCGGCCAGATGTTGAAGATCTTGGCCGCCGTGGAGCTCGTCACCGCCACGAAACGACACGGGTCCATTATACCTGCAGAATAACGTTATCAATTGACTCAAGTTAATGGCGGGTTATGTGAATTTCCATTCATCCACTTAACACCAGTCTAGAAAGTTTCGAATTCAATGCTTCGAAATATAAAAAAAATTAACAAACGTCAAGTATTGAATGATGTCAATTTAGTTTCATTTTATTCTATTACCCATATTTCTTAGCATTAATAAATCCACGTGTCAAATTTACGTACGTTCGTATTAGTTCGCGATTTTGAAATTATGATACAATTTCAATGTTATATTACTCGTATCAACTTGTATTGTGTATTGTTATTGTGTAATTGAACAATTATTCCAATTTACGAAGATCATCAGCTGCTAAAGAAATAAAAAAAGAGAGAAACAAACTTACTCGCAAAATAAATAATTATGGAAAATTAACAAGTATTCCAAATAGTTAGCTATCGTTTCCCCTTACAATTTCAAGCCATTGATCATTATTATGTACTTTACAACACATACCCGTGTTAACAGCCTTCTGCCACAGAATAGCCATGCGGTCTTCAACGCCGTTCACTCCGTTGGGAATCTTAGAGAAGTTGTCCTTGCCTAACTCCTTGTCTTTCTCCAAGAACGTGCAGTTGTCACTACCGATCAGTTGCAGGTGGTCACTGTGGAACAAAATGCATATATTTATTTTAGGCAAAAGTTCGTGGTAGTTGCGATTATAGAAGAAAATCTTATGTAGAAAATTTCCATGTCACAATGTTAGTTACCGTACTCATTCGAAACGGCTTGACCGATTCTCATGAAATTTTGTGAGCATATTGAGTAGGTCTGAGTATTGGCCAACATTTATTTTTAATACCCCTTAGTGAAACTATATATTTTTTTAATTTATATAGCAAAACAACATTTGCCGAGTCAGATAGTTTTAATTTCAATTACAAAAGACACTAGCTATATACCATAGCACTCTTTGCCTGACCCGGGGATTTAAACCGAATCCTTGCAATCAATAGTCATATACTGAGACAAATAGCGGCAGATTCGCACAAAGATGATCCAGCAAAGAGCTTTAAAAACTTGCACGAATAACCTAATAAAATTTCCCATGCATAATATATACATATATGTATGGAAAATCTTTCGAATATTTTTGTTTTTGTTACTTACTCGGCAAGTGCCTCGCACATAGCCTGCGGGGTGGAGGGGTCGGGGCGCAGTGGTGGAGACAGGACGTGCGCCGCCGCGTGACGGAAACACGAGTTGCGGTATTGGGAACCTGAGGACAATGACAATTTATAATATGATCCCATTTTTCGTGAACAACCCCTCTGCAATTGGTTGTTGTAATTGAAACTAGGACCACAACAGATTTTTTATGCGTAAAACTAGTTAATTATTTGGCCAACCTGGATTTTAAGTGTCTATTTACACGTTATTTGACGCTTGCAAGTTTATAACTCTGTATATAATCAAAATGATACTCTGGTCATGACCCCACGGCCTGCATATTATCCGGGTGGCCGATAGGCAAGGAAATACTCTACCATCAAAATTAACCATGCCAAATACATATCTTAAACGTCTTGTTGATGGTAAGTCGCTAGGAAATATGGTAACTCAATGGGAGAGACGCAGCTTATTACGAACAAAGTACAGATAAATAGAGTTAGTAGCTATAAGTACCATCAGATCCCACAGTAGCGGCGAGGGTTTCTCCGAAGAGTGGCTGTCGCTGCCGAGTGCGGGCCAGCTGCAGCATACGTACTGCACTCTTGGACATCATGTGCACGATGTATAGCGGGCTGCGGGCCTGCAAGTTACAAAAAGTTTATGTATTTGGATATAGAGTAAATATCACGTTATGTTAGTGTAAAACTTCAAGAAGAATTTATATAAATAAGAATATAGGGGTAGCATGTTGCAGTAAAAAAATATGCCTTATCCCAAGAGGACTAAAAAAATCAATGCTGGTGTAGCTCTCGAGATTTTTCCCTGTACTAAATTGAACCCTGTCGTGTACTAAGTCGATCATTTATTGAACACAACATGACTTACAAGTTTAACCCAATTTGTTCTGATGAGGATGTAGAAGGTTATTTAGTTACATAGTGGGTAAAAAATCTAGTAGGAGGTACTAATGTACTTTAATTTATTTTATTACCTGGTTAGCAATAACGCAGGCTCTGTTGACGGCCTCTCCCTCCACCTCCTCGTCCCTGGACAGCTGGTGACCTTCAGGACCGGTCACACCGGCTGCCAACAGCTTCTCCGTGTTGCGGGCGATTATGTGCCCGTTCTCAGCGTGCACCTATACGTAGAAATGAGTATTAACACTCGTACAATTTTTACATGATGGTTTATACTATTAACATTTTTTCTAGGACTGTAAATTCCTGTGCATACTTTGGTACGCCAGATAATTCTATTATGAATAAAAGAGAACATATTCAAAATAAATTATTTCATACATTTGGAATGATGTCTAGTCAGAAATTGGATTGATTAAAGCGATATTTCTTAATAAAAAAATAACTTAACACAGATATTAGTTAAACTTCTGATGAAGTTTATCACATCGATGGAATTAATTGCACAACTCCTCAGTGTTTCTTATAATCTTACTTCTTTATAAAGCTCTCCATATCTAAAGTACTTTTTACTATACAAACCATGGGCAACGCCTTCAGCTCAGCACAAGTCTCAATAGCACAAGACAGATCATAGTCATCCAGCATCCAAGCGTCCTTGTAAGCCATGAACATCTTGAACGAGTTGACGCCGTACTGCTCCGTCGTCAGCTGCTGCATCTCTTTCTTCACGGAGGGAGACCACCACGTCACGCCCACGTGGAGACCGTAGTCACAGCAGACCTTGGGAATGATGAAGAATGATGTAGAGGATTTTAAAAAAAATAGTTTGAGAAAAAAAAATTCTACAGGATGTGCTGTATCTGTGTTCGGCAAACAGTTCGGTCTGGAGGGCTAATGTGTATCTCAGTTGACAACCATTTGATAGTCACTATTCTGAACATTGCTTCTTTCCTTACTATGGTGAGCAATATGTTATGGCGAAGCGGCAATGCACTGCAAGATGGATATCAGATTGACGTAAACTAGTAAATTGAGATCCACAGTACGCATGTTGTTGTTTTCGCAAGTGACATCAACATAGTTTGGTTCCGCGACTGACAATTCCATTAAGTATGCGCAAAAGTCTGAGAAAATGAAATAGTTCTAGAGATTTAATTGCCATAATTGTGCATTGCATGTTACCTTGCCGTCAGCCAGTTGTCTCCAGTTGGAATAAGCCTCCAGTAACGACTGGTTCTTCTGAGGCAGCACGAAGTCAACTGGAAATCGGAAAATATAATACGTGATTAACATATTTTTCGTTTCAACCATCAGGAGTGCACCTTTGTTTTAGGTCCATCAAATTCGTTAGCAACAACTATCACAATTATGGTTGTTTAGCCCTGTTGCTGGACAGAGGTTTATTTAAAATTAAAATGCCACAAATGTGTCGTCTACCAAGTCAACTATAGTTAATTTCCCATTAGTGAACATCCATTATCTGAAACGACTCTTAAAATATTATTGACTATCATCATCTTACAGCTTTAGTGCCATTTCTACCTCGTTAATTTCAGATCTGATACTCACTGACTGTGGTAGTCCCGCCAGCAACAGCTGCTCTAGTTCCCTTATAGAAGTCATCAGCAGTCTTGGCTCCCATCATCTCGAGCTCCAGATGCGTGTGGGGGTCAATGCCCCCCGGCATCACCAGCTTGCCGGTCGCATCGATGGTCCTTGTGCCTCCAGGAATGATCAGGTTGCGGCCCACTTGTCTGGAAAAGAGCAACATATGTATGTTAAACTAGATGTAAGAGGCATCCTGCTGGTCTACTTCTACTGCTGAGCCCAAGTCTTCTCACTTAGGTCTTAGGCCTTATCAGCTCAGAAAGAGAGATATATGGCCCAAAGAAAAGCTACTCATGGGAAACAGTGGGTATTTTAAAAGTGACATTGCCCCTAGCGGGTGAGTAAAAAAGTGTAGACAGCAAGAATAATCCTGCTAGCCAAATGTATTTAATTTGCACTCCTTATATATTTCAAATAACCGTTACTGCTAGCTAAGGGTAAGATTTTTTTATCCAATTCTTTGCTAGTCTACGGTCAGTTAAAAAAGGTATAAAAGAAACTGGAAAAAAATACAAAATTGCCATATCACTATTAATCCTAAACGATTTCTTTCATTTCCAAACTTTACGTTTCGCCAATATTGACTAACAAAACTAAAGGATATTTTTCAATATCCTATTAAAACATTGCTGAGTCATCGGAATGCAGTGATTTTGAAACATCAAAGCAATCTAATTTAAAGTTAACTGAATCGCGTTTATTGAGGTTAAGAATCTATTGACCCGATGTAAAATTGATGCGGGAACTTTATTCCCCGGACTTTTCAATTTAGATCTAATAAAATATTTGTGCCATGATTTATGATAGAATGAAAGATAAAAATTAAATGATCTAATTTTATAGTATACTAGCTGACCCGCGCAACTTCGCTTGCGTCACATAAGAGAGAATGGGTCAGAATTTTCCACGTTTTTATAACACTTTTTACTGTTACTCTGCTCCTATTGGTCGTAGCGTGATGATATAAAATATGCTTTTTTTTCACGAAAAATATTCTCAAAATTATTTATATCTCTTAATATAACGAAGTCGCGCTAAGGCATATCCGCCATTAAAACAGTTGCCATGACAACGGAATTTTGTTAGTTCAATGTCATTATAATATTGATTATTCGCGACTTCGTTCGCCACCTGAATTTTCCCGGGAAATGCGTCATTTTCCCGGGATAAAAAGTAGCCTATGTCCTTTCTCGGGTATCAAAATATCTCCATACCAAATTTCATGCAAATTGGTTCAGTAGTTTAGGCGTGATTGAGTAGCAGACAGACAGACAGACAGACAGACAGACAGAGTTACTTTCGCATTTATAATATTATAAGTATAAGTATATAAGTATATAAGTATGGACTAGTTAATAATCCGTGTGTTTGTTCGCCAGATTTTGATAAGAAAAATGTTTTTATGAAAACGAATAATGAAAACCAATTGGCTTACTTTGGGTTCATTATCATATCATTATAAAAGTTTTAACACAATAATCGGTAAATGTTTTAGGAAGCAAATACAAAGTACAGCCAGCAAACCCATCTCTCCTCAAGCGATATTTTGTTGAGCTCGGTATAACATTTTATTCAAAAAAACGATATTTCACAAGCTATTAAAGTAAGAACCCTATTAACTTGTCGCTTGGTTTAACAAATTACACCCCCAGCAGGTCAAATATAAAATATATTATTAGAGCTAGCTCGAGCGGTATCGTTTATAATTTATTTCTGTAGCCATTTTTTTATCATTCTGCTAGGTAATATTATAAATGCGAGAGTTTCTGACCATTTACAAACATTATATTTCTTACACTTTCACGCAAAAACTACTAAACTGATTTACGTGAAACTTTGAACATAAATATAACAAATAGTTTGCCACCTGGATTAACACATAGGATACTTTTGTGAAAATCTTTTTACGTGAGTAAAGTCGCGGTCTGCTGTTAGCTTCATATAGATATTGCTGCATGCTAAGTAGAGGAAGTAAACAGTTAGTTATATAGTGTAGATTATGATTGAAAGCCAACAAAGTGCTGCAATGATCGATCAATGAGCGGGGCGCAGTATCATTGTCGTCCACTCGTTCTTGTGTGGGTGATCTTATGACACTTCACACGTTCTGGCAGAAGGCACTGGCCGCGATGACCCGGAATAGTGTGGAGTCAGTGATTTTAAATATTACTATTCAGATATTTGTGATTTTCAAGTTTACGTACCAATGGTAAGTGAAATTACTGCCTGTCTAGATTATCAGAAATTAAATAGTTAGCCTTTAATCAATACGCCAAGTTGCCCTTTGGTGTTTATCGGTACAATATTATGAGTGATCTTAGAATGCTGGAAATTAAAAGCAGTCATTTTGACGTTTGTTAAGATCTCCGTCACACAGTAAAGTAGGATCTATTTCTAACAACACCGTTTTTCGGACTATTCTTAAAAGAATTCTTCTTTTCTGAAGTCCTACAAGTCTTTATAAGTCAGAATATTGAGTTACAAAGGCGACGGATGCAGTGATCCAGCTCAGATGCAAATGATAAGATGAATGTTGTGTAACGAGAGTGGACGAGATAAGGAGTAAACCAAGTATCTCACTCGGTGGTCCTGCACTTTTAGGAACACTTTTGGATTAACCTTTAAATGTATATAATGTATGGCGTTTCGAAAAGATATATTTTGGTTACTAGCAAGATCAATAAAAATAGGAAGGTAGAAGAAAAGCAGATGACAATCAAGAAGATGATCCCTTTTTGCAATTTCTTATATCATTACTTTGAACCAGACTTACGTGTCAAAAACGTAAGGTTAAAGTTGCCGCTCCTTGAATCAGATAATACAATACTGAGGAATTAATAAATACTTGTTCGAGTCATCAATGAATACAATACTGGGTTTTTAATAAATAAATACGATGCTTCTCAATGCATAATTAATCCGTTGTTTACTCAGTATGATTCACATAACTATATTCCCAATACATATAAACAAACAAACACATTACATAACAAATTAAGATATACATACATAATATACTTGTCACCTATAGTGTCGCGGATGCCGGCTCGTTACCGCATTAGTTACTTCCGGCGCGCGCGCACGCATTCGAATGGACAACGGTACGCGTCTGCGTTCCTAATTCAAACGTTCGAATTTGACATTTCCTTAACGACATTATTTTATGACGGTAGTTTTATATCTCATATTTAATTGGTTTTACAAGTTATGTTGCATCGATTAACACGCTTTTTGTATTATTTTCTTTGCTATTATACTTGTTTTATTAAGCGTGGGAATGATAGAAAAACAAATAAAAAGTAAAAAAACGTGAAAATTAATAAATATTGTAAAATAATTTATAATAAAAATCTATTGTTTCAAGAAATTATTACTAAGATAGCTCTAAAAAGGAAAACAGATTGCGTGCTAAACAACATTTATTTTTATAATTCCTTTTAAAGAAAAGCAAACATTTCTTAAGAGTTATGTCTTACATAGGCGTTACTTAAAAAAAACAACAAAATACAGACAGATTCAGGATAATGTTAAAGTTTAAAGGCGAAAAAGACTGACAGACACAATTTAGACAATTTATTTCAGCAAAAGAAACTTTGAAGATGGTTTTGTTGACAGACTAGTTTAATGGCTTAGCGTTAAACTTGTATAGCAAATCCAATTTCACGATTCATTAGACTTTGAGTTATTTTCGTATTATTTGAGCCATAATAACCATAAATAAAAATAAATTAAATACGTATAGGTATATTATTATTTGAACTTATATTTAAATAAAATTACGTAATCAGTATCAATTGCCTCGACCATAAAATAATGATTTTGGTCCAATTGAAATAAGGACTAAAATTATGAGATAGAAAGACCTCTTTTAGATGAAAAATATAGGTTTTTGTATGTTCGTAAGGTTTGCAACTTACTACCCACTTGGTACTTAGTAATTTCAAATACAACTGTGTATTACAACCACTTACAGAAAAAAATACGTAAGTGGTAATTAAAGGTTCACATTTCGCAATTTCCACGATTATAGCTTAACTAAACACCTTGCGGCAAAACCACAGGTTAAAGACATTGCGGTAACATAAAGGGTAATAATAGCACTTTGAACTTAACCGCTACTTTACTACACCCGGGTTGTATGTGTACAGTCAGCTCCAAAAATTGCTAAACAAATTCAATTTTTCAAAAGCTCGTTTCTCGAAACTTTAATATGAAGTAAACAAAATCTGGTCCAAAAAAATATTAAAATGAGAACTTACTGCAGAAATTAGTTAACAAATGTATTTAAGAGGGAATTCAAAAAATGGCTGTATATAAAAAAATCCTAGTTTCAGTCTACAATCATGGGAAACAGGCATGATTAAATGTAAAACATTATTTGTGTATGTTTACCAATAATTATGACGATGTATATTAATAACATGTTAGCTAGAAACCCACCCCGATTAAGTCACACACAAAAACCTAAATAGTTGGTAATAACAGCTCTATGATATAAAAAAAAAGATTTACTGGTTATAAATGACAGGTGAAAACACAAACCGATTACGTGCACAATGGATCGTCGTTAAACCAATTTCCAAAGTAAAAAACAAAATTTTCAGTTTCTCACGAGTGTTTATAAATGTCAATTAGAACACTTTCGATGCTATTGTTTTGAGGCGTAACATTATAATTTAATGTCACACTGGAAATTACACCTTAATGCACACGCAATAAAGTCTAAAATCATGTTATCGTTAGTCTATTATTGTTCTACCCACAAGGCATACTCGACCTTAAATTATACTGGCAAAGTATAAAATTGCTTGGAGTGTCAAACTACTCAACTTTTTGTTGGACTACCCTCAAGGTAATTTCGACTTTATAATGAACTTTGTAGTGTACAAAATTGTTTGTTGTGTTTAAGTCATTAGCGATGAAAATGCTTGCCTGAAATCTAGATTGTATCGAGATGAAATAACTTGAAGGCATTTCATTTGTTTGATAACGTGAGGCATTTTGTGTTTACTAACAGTATGTTATGTAATGGCTGTTGCATTGCGACGAATGCTTTTAAGAATTGGGACATCAATATTTGTGATTTTAGCGGAAAATGAGAATGCTTTGGATTTCTTTAAAATAGAAATGTCAAACGAAATTAAGTGTAAGGGTGATTGAAGATACTGCATTTGTTTGTTTGCAACTATCTCCGAAACTGCTGAGCTAATTATAATCACATGTATTTTTTTTAAACATTCTTGTGTTATAATTATTTCTATGGATTGTTTTCTCTGAGATAATGTTTTATTAGAATTAAGCAGAATTGAAGTCAAGGGAAAATATGAATTTGTGAGTTTTTCTAATACATAAGTACATAATATAAACACTGATAGTAAGTACTTCTAATATTTGTCTTAAAAATTATCATAAGGTCAGAGGCCCTCACAATTTTAGATTAGACTATTTTTCTAATTTACTCAACGCGATAAAGCAAGACAAGTATTTTTGGCGAGATAGGAATATTTGAGATTGCTGAAATTAAACATTTCTTCACGCTCGTACGTAGTGCCACAGTATCCTCAGGGTATTTTTAGTATAAAGGCAAACCCGAAGCCTTATAATAAGGAGTATATTAAAATAATGTTGCCGTAATAAAGCAAATATGTAAGTGGAAGGGTTTTAAAAGCAAACTTAAACTATTATTTATTTTTGACACAAACAAACATCACCCCTAATAACCAGAAAGTATAGTTTTTTGATTCAGATTCCAGGACATGACACAACTTTTTTCACCAGAGAGGCCATAATATCATCGAATATGGGTTCTAAAGCTGCCACCACAGTGTGTTCAGTCAAACTTTTCATGTTTCCCATGATATTGCAATAAATACACATAGTTAAAGATATAGTAGACAGTAGCGACGGCCGGATAAAAGCAATCTAACCAATGAATTATTTAACGGTTAGACCCCAGTAAATAGTCCTTGTCGCCTACAGCTCATGGAGTGCGAGTTCAATACCCGGCCTTTAACTAATTTTACAACAGTTTTCAGGATATACTGTACCTTGTTTTACTGCAAACTGAGCTTGAAATCTTCTTAAGTTTTACTGTTATAATCATTTTTAGCTTGGCCGGAACGTCAAGCAATCTAAAGCAAGGTTGTTTGATCGTAATGTGATTCACGTTCAGCCCATTGCAATATTAGGCAATCACTTATCTTTCTTAGAGTTTTTACATCGTTGGATGTCAAGGAAATTTAAACATACCCCTGTCTGCATAAGACTAATTGAAAAACCTAAACCTAATTCATTTCTCTAATCGTAGTGTCAAACACTATCCAGTATGCCCTTTTTCTTCTTAATGTGTCTTTAGTCACATCTACAATCTTTCATTTCCCAATCTTGGTCATCTTTCAAACAAACTCAACATACTATAGATATCTACTTTAGTACTTGAAGCCTATACGGCTGGCGGCTTGCGATCTATCTTCAGATGCATGACAGTTGTTTACAATCGGAGATAGTTCCGCGCCGGCACACGGTACAGTTATGAGCACCCACACTTCCTACAAGATGCTCATAACAGCGCAGAGGATGTTTATGCGAAAGTTTATGTTTAGGCAAATGCACGGAGAGATTCTATACTTCTAAAGCTGATTTCTGCCCCACTGCTGGACGTGGCTGATATTACGTCTTGAGTCCTCCACACGGGACAAATGCGGATCAGAAACTGTTTAGTTTTGTTCTTGAAGAGCTATCAAGCATTCCACGTTCGTTCGCCATTTACTTGGTTTTTCGAAAACACACGTAAACCCGTAAAGTCATTAGTGTGTTGCCTTGGGTATAAAACCTCGACTATTTGAGTGGCGCGCAAATGTTTTAGTCACCATTTAAGTTTACCATCAGAATCATAGTTGAAAAGGGCACAAGCTATAGGTACTCTTATCAGAAAATAGAAAAACTCAAGAACATAGCTACCCTGGAATTGATATATAATCGTTTTAAGATTAAAGTAGTATCAAAACAACAGCCAATAACTCTAAACAAACGTAGTGAAGTACAATGTTTACAGAAAACGAGGAAATAAGAAGAAAACAATGCCATTCCACTACACTTAATAATCAAACCGCGTTTACGATACAATCTCATTGATTAACTAGCATTATTAGCTAGTCATCAAATCAGGTAATACGGTAAATGCAAATAGCAAGGACACACGTTTGTAACATAATGATGACCAAGTACTCGTATTGTGTGTATGTCTTTACGCATTGTATACGAAATTGCTTTGAAGTTAATGGTGACCGAAAATAGATGTGAATAACAAGTTTATTTGTTTGTTTGAAGGGATATTTTTTATTCTGCGTATTTGGTAACGAGTATATTATGGACTGTAATTGGAGTTCAAAAGACACATAACGGTTTTAAGTATGTACTCGTATTTTGACGGAAGATCACATTTATTTTTTCCAAATTCTTTGAAGTAGGTACCTACCCCCAAAAGCGTAACAAAGGGGTACGTCGGGTAAACAAATAAGGTATCCTAATCCTTTAATTTTAAATCGCGTTAAAGACTATAAAGTTGCATAATAATATAAGGGGTTCACTTTGACAATTAAAGAGGTTTACAAGTTACTATGCTTTTTGATACTTATGGATAACTTTTGCGACTTGGCAAGAATAAAAGATTCCAAAATCAAGGTCTACCAAAATAAACCAAAGTCATAAACTATGTATATTTCTGCTTGCCAGATGTCATTTTTTTTAACATGAGGATATAATGTTTTGAACTACAACTGTGACCTCCTTGCTATCTGCTCCTCATTAATAACTACAAATAAAAACACAAAACCAAAAAGCCTACCTAAGCCCTACCCATGAACACAGTATGATAGAATTCACACGAGTGTCAGTCTAATTGGGTGAATGTAATTAGTGAAATTAACCGGTCACAGGAGTGCCGACTGGGTCGACATATTAATGTCATCATTTGTACCTCTTGTTAGGTTTTTAGGTCTGTTTCATTTGGAATTTTAAATAATAGTGTATACATATGTTATATGTATATTCGCGGCACGTACGGTGTGTTATAAAACTTGATTGTCATGGAGAATTTCAGTTTCGCAAAATAAAGTAGCGAAGTAGAAGCAAACGACGTGATTTGATTGTTGTTTACCGCGTGCTATAAAAATAAGCGCGTTTTGATATATGAAACTTATCCTTCATTCAAATTAGTCTATGCGTGTTAATTGCGATTATGGGCCTGGACTACTTAGTCCCGAAAACTCCCGTATTATGTAATCTGTTCTTTTAATGCACGTTACTTTTCGAAATAAGCAACCATAGAGGTCAATGACTTCTATATCTTACTGAAAAGAGCAGTGGGTTAATTAAGGGAAAAACACCTCTCAGTATGTACTCTCGATAGATAGCGACTAACAACGTACGGGATAATTGTGTATAACCCAATTTAATTTATAATGGCCCTACCATGAAGTAACTACAGCAGTTCAGTACCGCGATTCTAAATCACTATTCACAACCGGCAACCGGCTAACTGTCGAATTATTATGTTTAAAAATCTGATCAGCGCCTCTAGCGAGTGCCATAGAAACAATTTTTAAAGTGCATTTTAAATGTCAATCTCTACGGACTGTACAGAATTGTGCTGCTGTATTAATCAATTAGATTCTTATGGAGAAATTACTGTTTTGTATAGACGGATATAAAAAATATAGAAAAACAAGAACTATATTGAGTGAAGTTCTCTAAATAGATGTCATACACTACTTACAATTCCACACGACTAAGTATCACAGAAAGGGCGATACCAGGAGCGCTAGATAGCAATATCATGAATACAATAATTTAGCAAAACTTTCACATTTCGAATAACTTTATTCCCAAACCATAAAAACCACAGACGACAAATTAAATATCTCTGTCATAACGAAAACAAAGTTTGAGGTCATTGAACCCGTCAAGGGTTTTCCAGTCTAACTTTATTTGATCGAGACACTACCCCTTATAATAAATCAGACTAAGTGCTGGAGGGTTGGTGGCTGACGTCAGCAGTAGACACCATCAACTTATTCACCCCATGGATTAGTCATTTTTATAAACAACCCTAAAATATTTAAGAATCGGTGTAATTTTGGAAGTTATATTGCGTGTAAAGACAATTTTTCCTTTTAGTAAAAAAGACGACAGACAGACAATTAATTCACAAGATTTGTTATTTGTTATATAAGATTTGTATTTTATTGTCTTTTTATTTTAAAACGACCCTATAGGTGATAAAGTTATACTTAATTATCTTTGTTTAGAAAATAAGCATACTTTCCACTTCTAATAAGGGTCTGTGGTCAACGGATGAACGAATTTATTCCACTCGCACTTCATCAAATCCGCACTCAAGGGAAATTTATCTGAGATAGCCAGATAAAGTTTTCATGATGAACCTAAAAATAAAAAGCATTCATACGATATGAATGCTTATCTGGGGGCACGGAAGTGCCCCCGCAAGTCGAGCAAAAAAAAGCGGCACGGCCGTAACATCCTTTTCTCGAAGCAATTCGGGCTATTTTTGACACCCCTATAATTTCGTTGTAGATAAAACAAGAAGCCTGGATTTTCAGCAACTAATCAGTCATTGTATAAACACGGTATATTTAAAATTTCAGTCAATTTGAACCAGTCGTTTAAGAATGACAACTTTTTGAAATTTTGAATTTTGTCACTCACTGATTCACTGACTCACTGACTCACTGACTCACCGATCATCAAAAGTCTAAGGTACTTCTAGCAGACTTAGAAGCTTAAAATTTAGAATACAAATAGGGTTTAGTGTCTTAATCATGGGAAAAATTTAATATTTTCTAATTTCGGCCCAGTTTTCTAAATACACCAACTGCAACAATAACTTTGTAATCCCATATAAATGTATAAGATTACAAGGTTACATTTGCAGTTAATGAATTATTATTACTGTAGAAAATAAAATAAATAGGTGTAAATAGGTACCTACTATATGAGGCATAACGGGAGGGGGTAAAGGGTGGGTAAGGGTGTTTAGCCCATGAGACTTAAGAACATTCCCATAGGAAAATATGTTGAATTATGAAAAAAAAAACGTCTTTTCATACAAATTAGACTTATGTTCGCTCTACAAAAAGAAGTGAGATGCCATCAAAAACATTCTGTAAAAACCTCAAGTCTCGCCGTAAAAAGTTGTGAGATCTATATAACACCAAGTCGATTAATCTATTTAGTCTCTACTTAAAGGACCTTCTGTCTTAAGTTATTACGTATGTTATTATCATGCCAATTAAAAAAAATACCTTTGAAACAAATAGATCGACTTGGTCATCGCAAGAAAACACAAATTCGCCATTAACATTTCAGGAGCATTAACTTCTCGTCGTGCTGTGTAGTGTGATACATACTAATAATCAAATCATGCGATGGCCAGGTCGGTCTATTTGTTTCAAAGGTATTTTTTTTAATTGGCATGATAATAACATACGTAATAACTTAAGACAGAAGGTCCTTTAAGTAGAGACTAAATAGATTAATCGACTTGGTGTTATATAGATCTCACAACTTTTTACGGCGAGACTTGAGGTTTTTACAGAATGTTTTTGATGGCATTACGTTTTACGCTTACTTTCTATTACTATAGAAATATGAGTAAAAAACCCACTTAAAAAAATAAGTGTAGTAAAAGTATTTTTCTTTTGAAATTACAAAAAATACACAATATTTTCATGTTTTAATGTAAAGTTGCTAATGAAAACCCTAACCGTAATTGAGAAACGTGCAATAAAAAACCTTTTTTTAGTATGCATTAGGTATATTTCTTATTATGAAGTTTATGTCTTTTAAAGTCGGTTAAAAACAATTAGAAATGATAATGATAAATGGGTAATGAGTAAAAATGTCGAGTTACGTTGAGACTTTTTCAATCACCTACAATTACACATTACTCGTGCAATTTATTATATCCAAAAGCCACAACAATGAACACATTTATATCTAAACCTAATACATCTGCCGAAGCACTTCATTCAAATATATTCAATAACTTATTGTGCCTACATAAGGCTAGTACCAAATACGTGCTATATGAATTGAACCCATGACTTCATAATAGCCTGACCAGATGCGGGCTGTGATTAGGGTTGCCAGATAGCCAGAATTTCCGGGATTGTCCCGGAATTTTGCGTGCTGTCCCGTATCCAGTAATTTTATTTGCAGTCGGTAAAAGAAAAAAAAAATTTTTTCAATGTTACATTTCTACGTCGTTTTTTTTGTCATTCCTTCTTAGTGTAGTCTCAGACCGCAGACCAAGACTCTGATTCCGTTCGTGGGCCCAAAAATGTCCAGGAAATTATCAGCTTGGAACCGGCAACCCTAGCTATGATGGAGTGCGGCATGACGTCATTTGTCAACGCCGTACTTGATGGGAAGCGATGATTTTTGATGATATAAATAAATATGGTTTGATGAATTGATGTGTCGTTGATTGTTGAGTGCGTTTTGTTGTGTTATAGTGAAGTAAGTGAATTGGTTTTCGTAATAATCTAAAGCCGTGTTTATTATGTTACTAGCTGATCCGCGCAACTTCGCTTGCGTCACATAAGAATGGGTCATAATTTTCCCCGTTCTTGTAACATTTTTCGTTGCTACTCCGCTTCTATTGGCTGTAGCGTGGTGATATATAGCCTAAAGCCTTCCTCGATAAATGGTCTATTCAACACAAAAATAATGTTTCGATTCGAACCAGTAGTTCCTGAGATTAGCGCGTTCAAACAAAAAATATGACTTTTTGGTCTTTTAAGGTTTCATTATGGTTTATGAAGCAATGATTACGTACTATACTTTGAGAATTTGCAAGCACATTGATGGATACAAACTTAAACGCGAAAGTAACTTCTCCTGCCTGTATCTACATAGTCAGGGCCAAATGGCATAACCAAAAATCTTTCAAAAAGTCAGAAGAGCGAATCCGCTTCTTATAAGTTGATATTTAAATGGCAGGTTGTTTTAAAATAAAACATCCTTAATACAAATATGTATAAAACAAACAAACAAAATGTATTTTCAGTTCTATAAATAGTTCAATGACGTAATGTGAACTGAATGACTGCATAATTGCATCAGATGGTAATAACAAAATCACCTTCGATTTTAATTTATTATCTACTTGTCTACCCACGTGGTGGCAATGTCAATGTTATTAGGTTTTCTTTAGTACCTAGATAATATCTAGATTATAATAAAACTATTGCTGTACTTGTTGGCTTAAGCCATGTGGTCATCGCGGTGGTCTCAAGGTTTTCCCTCTCTGATTTCGAGAGGATACCCTCGTCGAGTAGTGAAATGTAGTCCAATAGAATAAAAAAAACAGAGAAATGTTACATTAGCGAGTTAAAGCCAATAACAAATATTGGACAAGGCAATAAAAAGTGGTAGTAATGTTACCGATTTTAAGGTCTTACTTGCATAAATAATAGCAACATAGCCGTATTAATTAGTCAATTTTGTAGTTGAAAATTTTAAGATGATGAAAACGATTTCAAAAGTAAAAAAGCCAAACTTAGCAAACAAGAGAATTCAAAAAATCCAACAAAATATGACTACTAAAATATTCATAAACCACGGAACGAGAGTAACCCAAGAATTAGCAACAGTAGCACGTAGTAGGATGTAACAAAGAACTAGGTTAACTTAGTACTTTAGACCATTGTGTGTGAGCTGTTATTGTTACCTAGACCACCTAGATTCAGCTGGCGACAGTATTAAGTGGGGAGATTAATGTCTTTGTATAGAACGGTGTTGGGAAGATTATGAAAGAAAAGTTAAGTAATCATATAACAGCAGAGTGCGAAAATTTGTGAGAATAGATGTTAATTTGGATGGATTTGATGAAACTTAGCAGTATTGTAGCTTAGATATCAGTATAACACATGAGTTGTGCTGTAATAACTGCGAAAAATTGAGAGGAAAGGTTTTTGTTTGTTACCTTTTCAAGCGAATTTGCTTAATGAATTTTAGAACAAGGTATACTCACATTATTGCCGACATTAACACTGACAATATGACCTTTTACGCCGATAAATATCACCACGCGGGTGTAGTCGCGGACATAAGCTAGTCTGTAGTATAAAATAGCTATTTTGTTAACAATAATAAAACAGTTATACATAAAATAATGCAGTCCTATGAAGAAGTTTAGAGTCTAGCTTGGTATGTAGCCAAATAACTCAATAATTTTGCAAAAGTTCGTCTGTTTTGTCTATAAAACTATTCTTATGTGTTTAACAACTCCTAAAAGTACCATTAACTAACAATTCTATTTGCAATAAAAATCTAAATTATCCCTCTATATCACTTTTTCAGAGGTATGTATGACATGATGGTATAATAGGAATTAATCACAAGAAGATTGTAGTACCATTCTTTGAATTTTTAGCCTGCATAGTTCAAATTAATGGAACGAAAAATCTCTTCATTGTACAGTGTAGAAAATGGACAGATATTGAATATTTCAAAAAAAGTACAGTCTGTATAGTTCTTTACAAATAAAGCGCGATATTATGTATTTTACAGGCGTGATTTTAAACTCGTATAAGTGAATTCATACAAACCTCTATAGTTAAGCTAGCTACACAATCAATTTAGCTAGAATCCTAATCTGATGCTCTAACCCAGGGCACAGAATTATAGGCTATTAAATGATAACATTTTATGGTCAGATAAATCGTTATCGACACTATTTTCCGCTCAAACTCTTGTGTGTGATGCTAGTTATGTTATAATATATGTGTGTTCTATGAATATTCTTAATAGAGCTATATTTAATCCCTTTATCTTTACTAATCTACTACTAATACCATCATACTAATATTATAAATGCGAAGGATTAGTTTGTTTAAATGCATGTATGAATTCGCGGGCAGAAGCAAGTAGTAACTATAGACCAAGCGCACGTTGGGCGTAGGTAAGAGCTGGTAAGTTATATTTTCGATATAAAGTATGTATTGTGCACCGACGAGCAAGGTCGTTGATATTTTTTCAGTAATCTTAAAGCACTGCAAATTAACCTTTCTACTGAGCTCTGACAATACAACAAACCCCTTTTTCAGTTTATTTAATATTGTTATAATAAGAGTCTAAAATAGACAAAACCTCACTGATCTGTTACTCTTATTTGCCCGCCTATTGTTTTATATGTGACAATAATTAATTTCTACCAGTTATGTAGTTTTAAATATACAAAGACGCGAGTAGCAAACGTTATTATCACAATAAACAATTCTAATGTAGCGGAACAAATCATTGGTATATTACAATACGATTGGAGCCATGAATCGGTGTAGTGAACTCCCGATTCTTGGTAGAATGAAGCCAAAACGTGACACGAATGGATGCGAATAATCAAACTTTTTTCGATAAAAACGGTATTTTCTGAAGGACGATTGGAATGATAGAGAATTTAGTAAGAGAACGATATTAGGATTTTTAATTTTGTAACTTTTAAGTAAATAACAAGACAGTTATCACTTATAATATAGTAGTAAAGATCCACCAAGTGGTTTTCTTTGAGAGCACCCTTAATAAATTTAACCCATTAGTGTCCCACTGCTGGGCAAGGGTCTCCTCCCGTAATGAGGGAGGGGTTAGGCCTTGAGTCCACCACGCTGGCCAAGTGCGGGTTGGGGACTTTGCATGCCCTCAATAAATGTATTAAACAAATTTTAGGCATGCAAGGTTTCCTCACGATGTTTTCCTTCACCGTTGGAGCACGTGACATTTATTTCTAATACACACATAACTTCGAAAAGTCATTGGTGTGTTGCCTCGGGTTCGAACCTGCGACCACTTGCGTAGGAGGTGTCAACTTGTACCACTCGGCTATCACTGCTCTTTACAATAATGCACCCTTTACAATAATGAAAAATATTAATTTCACATTTTGACAACATTGTGTCTACTACAATGCTAGTATGTTTGAAAACTTTATTTCTTAATTGCTTATAGGGACATTGGCACAACGACAAGGTATGTAATACAAAGTTTGGAATCCATCTAAAAATCTTACCGAGACTGTTAATTTGATCAGTCCTTGCTTACGAATTGCACTTGGTGCTGTAACACTGATCGTAGAAACGATCAAAACATTCACATTCAGCAATGTTTAATAACTTATAGTAATTGTTTGAGAATTCACCTACTTTAAGCAAGAATTTACTCACAGTCTAACGTAAAATACCTTCAATCCTGACCTTCAGTAGACCGACTTCAATCGACTTATTTCGTTCATATCTTACAATCTATCGTGCGTGCTTTCTCTTGACGTAATCATAGTAATAAGTATTGAATGACATGCTATGGTTGGTCACGATACGCCTGTTCTAAGGAGTAGCGTGGCCATTTTGTTTTTTGCGGTAGCGGGACATGTAATTCTTGGTACATACTTCTGTAATGCCACTATTAGACACGGGCTATTGACAGGCTGTTGTGCCATGACGGGAGGGGAGGAAAATCCTGATACATCGATCTTGTGCGTGAGATACAAACTATAAGTTTGCATGTTGTTCAGTTGTGATATGACAAGACAAACTTATTCTTAAGAAACTAGGTATCATGTCTAAGTAAATGTAGCAGTGACAGTCGAGTGGACTAAGAACGCAGCAGTCCTTTAAATACGGGTTGAAACCCTTACCCAGCAGTAGGACAGAAATAAGTAAAAAGAAGGTATTATGTCTTGTTATCCTTAACGTTATATTATGGATACAAAAACAATACGATTGCAGATAGAAAATCTCACTACAGATACCCAAAATCTAACACTTAAATTGCTACAAATCGAATAAAAGCACAACAAACACAATAATAAGAATGTCCCGAATATCCCAACAAAAACGTAACTGACGGTAACATTATTCATAACAGACATGCTCCGAAAAACGATCAAAGTGCGTAAGTATTGAGGAAATCAGATATTTACGAGTTTATACGGTACTGTTCGCATGTAGGTCAATATTATTATATCGGGTTTGGTTCTCGTTCTTGGTAAATACGAAAGCTTGTGGGATGCGTTTACTGTCTTCGGTTTTTGGGTTCATTGTTTATAGTCGTGAAAATAATAATTATGGGTTTTCTTTGGATCAATGGAAGTCGGTTAGTACTCTTACAAAGTGGTCTTTAATGTAAGGCTTCAATGTTGCTGACAGCTTCAATATACAGATTATTATATCCTCTTTCAATAGGGCCTAGAGAAAGTTCCTTACGTTTCCTAAAGGTATTGGTGGTTAGTAGAAATAAGCAAAAATAATAGATATGCTTTCGAATTCACTCAATTAGCAAGAGTGACCCTTGTGAAAAAAATATCGGAAACGCTTATGAAATAATCCTGAATAAGAACGCAAACAAATCGCAATTCTTAACTCTTATTTACAATTTAGAAAAAAACACGTTGATTTAAAATTTACCCTAAAGTAAGAAAAAACCCCAATTAAAATTATAGACTTTCCAAAGAAATGTTTTTTTACTCTCATTAATTTCCCATACGAAACAAAAGCGCAAAACAATACAAAGCCGAGAGCCCTGCGGTGATAAAGAGACGGCTTATGACGTCATTAATTGGAACAGGTGCTTGACCCTATTGTTGTGCAATCTGAGAAATGTGCACACAGAATGACCGACAGATGAACGTTGCTAATGTTTTCTAATGCGAAAAAAACACACGCGATGATTGTAATTAAATCAGACGTTACTTTGTTAATTAATTAATTGGTGACAGTTTTTGTGGCGCTAATGTGATTGACGTAGATTCGATTTGCAGCTCGAAATAAACACGTAACGATGGCTTTGTTACATGCAGACATTCGGTGTTTGGGATTGGTAGAGTCAGAAGAGGCAATCCATACTTAATATTATAAATGTGAAAGTAACTCTGTCTGTCTGTCTGTCACTCAATCACGCCTAAACTACTGAACCAATTTGCATGAAATTTGGTATAGAGATATTTCGATACCCGAGAAAGGACATAGGCTACTTTTTACCCCTGGAAAATGACGCATTCCCATGGGAAAATTCAGGTGGCGGACGAAGTCGCGGGTAAAAGCTAGTTTACTATAATAGGCAAAGAGAGGTAGGTGAGCTATCGATGCAGGAATAGATCGAATGTGTAGTATAGTTGTTTGTAGATCATTACCACGTAAAGGAAAAGCTTTTCAGTACTTAAAAGCCTGTGTTTTTCTATAACAGAATATTTCTCATTATACGTTAAATTGTTTTTGGTAGATTTATTTAATGATTAGGCTCTATTTGGATATAACCAATAGGCACTTGGCACTGAGTTATTTTACATATTATCTATTTTCAGATACATACGCGCATACATATACTCTGCTCTGTATCTCATTGCAGCCGAGCCTACTATTACAGTTACTTCTTAACAAACTCATTAATGAGCTATTAAATAATAATCCAGTAAACTTTACCAACTAGTTAGCAAGTCATCACACACCATAGTTTCTCCCATACAGTGGTAAGTGTCTAACTGTTGTGCTGACCCGCTTCGCTGCGTAGGCGTCGTGTGGGATACTGTATAACAGATTTATTGTAGTAATTTATTTGTGAAGTGAAAATTATGGGGAAACTGATAGCTGTTATTATATAAAACGGTTACGGTAAAGTGTTATTTTGTTGAATAAATTATGAGATTAATAACTTGTTTACTTCAAACAATACAATAGTTAGATGGCTTTTTTTCACTGACATTATGCGTCGACTGCCTGAGAAAGGGCGGCAAGGCTGATTTTTCACCTAAACTAGTATAACATATTTTGTAGAAACCTAAAAGATGTATATTATTTTATAGTTACGAAACCGTGGCTAAGTTAATTCATGGATTTTTTGCACACAATTTTGCTCTTTACCCACATATCTTGTGGAAGACTACACTAAAACTCTAGCACCGCTACTTCTGGCCCTTTACGACAGTAGTAAAAAGCCTCAAATAATCTACCCTTCTATAAAGCTTAGTGTTATAAAATTAAAGTGAGGTGACATTAAGGTAGCCTTCTAAAAACTAATCTGAATATAATTTAAAAGGCGAGACATAATCTGGTAAGAGCATACGCAGACTAACATAAAATTAAGGTTTCAGAAAACCAAACCAAACACTATACACGTTTACAACAAAGTGACTTCGCCCCGGAAATATCGAAAAGCGGATACAGCACATCCTATTAAATAAATCCTCATTCTCATTGTTTCAGCCTGGAGCGGTGCCAACGTGGCGATTGCCGTTCTTATCATATACTGCAATGTGACGTGGACCCTCCAGTATTTGCTGGAATAGCCGGAAGTCTCACTAGGGATATATTTTCTGATATATATGTTAGATTTATGTACAGTCGTCGGTGAATGTCCTGTTAGTTGCAATGGAACAGGGAAAAACATATGGAGAACAGTCTATAGGAGTGCAGTTAAATCATAGATTTTTTGAAGAAGGCATCTAAAACAGTCATTTCTTACTATTCAACTCTAGTTCTTCATGCATTACTGTTTCTTTTTATTATTTCACAAAACAACCGTATTAATATCCGTCCATAAGAGAATCTGTATTTAAACCTTAAGGCTTTATGAAGTAACGATATAAGTAAAAGAATGTATTGCTCTAGTATCGAGCTGGGAAAGGATTTAGTTTCAAGAGTACAAAGAAGAAACTACTCCTAATTGCTAAAACCATATACATTCTATCACATCATGCGTAAATCTGTAAATTGATGTCTAGATACCGGCCAGGTTTGGTTTCTCTGAATCACCAGTCACCTTGACACTACCCACGGGAAATTATGCACTGGTGTATATTTAGAGGGGACCATCGCTAAGCTTGGACCAATTCAGAATATGTGTCATATCCCACGACTTGCGAATAGAATTACGCACGCATATTCACATGATAGAGCGAGAATGGTTTAATAGAAGATGAAATGAAGAATTTATTGCTGGGATGAATTCAGTACAAAATATATGATGTTTAATCGTACAAATAACCTTTTTTTGCGTAAGTATGTACATTTTTAACCACATGTTTCGTGAAAAGCAGCTCCCAGCATTGAGGCAGTAATGGGTAAAGGTTTTTTATTTAATTGCAGTAATAATCATAAGTCAATGAGGCCTTTTCAACTTTCCCGGAAATCAGTCAAGTGCAGAACAATAATGCCTTATCTATGTATAAGTATTTGTAGACATTTTCCAATGCAATGGTGCCCATTTTAGCCGTTCTTCTAACCAGTCTTTTACGCTTAATAAAACGTACTGTAGCGGAACGGCTACAAGTGTTATTCCCGTTGGAAAACCTCCCGTAAAAACAGGAATCATGCGTTCCGTCTTGCGATCTTGAAACTTTTATCAATACACAATCAATTTCTCTACAACAAAAAAGTAAACCGATCAATGAACAAGTTGATCGACAAATCGCGTGTAACGTGTAAACAAGCCGGCTTGAAGGAAAGTGAAAAACGATCAGATAACACTTACGCGTACACTTTTACTTACGAGTTTCCTATAACATTTGCATGTTGGTAATTATTACGAAAATCACGTTTTTATTGACCGTGAATTTATTTGATGTGATGGTGAAATCATTGTTTTTAGGTCGTGGTGTTATTCAGTAATGTAAGTACATGAAAAGCCTTGACAATTGCATGATAAGATGGCTATAATGATAAGAAACACGAACTAACTAACGATAACTAACAAATAGAATTATTCTGCATCAAAAACCGTATTGCAGTAATCTTCAGTATGAGTATTATTTTATTGCATAATTTTACAATCACCAAGGAAGGCATTTAAAAAGAGATGTAAGTGCGTATTTCCACAAAACATCGAAAAATTTAACCATCTTCTTCAGAAGTTTCAACAACATTATGGTCATGATTATATCAGGAGTATTTACTCTTAAAACATAATATAAATACTTCAATGGACTTTATAAATTATTTTCTCTATATGGTGGTACAATTTCTCTGCAATCTCCTTTTAAGTTACAAACTAATTATACAGTTAATGAGATATTCGTGTCCCATAACTTTTCCTTGAGAAAGTAACGACTTTATCAGAAATATTGTTTTGTTTGTTATTCATTGTTGTGAAATGTCCTAAATCGTTTTCGATGAACTTGTATATTGATTTGGATAAATATAGAACTTGGTTATCCTGAAGTAAGGGGTCACTGAATAGGATCAAAAGAGGCAATCCCAATATTCTCTGGTGCTGAAGAAATGGTTGTCCGACCAATATTTTAAAATGTTCGTTTGTTTATATAAAAATAAAAAACAAACAAACTTCGGACTACCTACTATTGATAAATAATACATTTTTTTTAACAAAAGTACTTTAGCCCAACCCCTTAATAGAATTCGAGGATACACTACCTATCGCAAAGCAGTCTATCAGTCAGTATTGCTTGATTTAACTAATTGTGTTTTTTGGACTAAAAACATAATAGTTGGTGCCTCTATTTTATTATTAAGATTATAAATCATTTTGAAGACGGTAGTGTCAATCAGGATGTTTGTTTTTGATGTCAACCTTTAATTAATGACTGCATTTACTTTGTCATAATACTCATTAATTTGACAGACATCATTTATATCCGTGTTGTTCATGGTGTTTGTAAACTACTATTCTTATTTAGTGTAAAAGTTTCGTGAGAGTTGCGTTTTTTTGTACTATCGGGTCGATAACAATCCGAAATCAGAGAAGCAATTCTCTATTACTATTGACAATCTATCGAGTTATCGAGAATATTTGCATGAGAATTTTAATAACGCCCCTAGTATATTCCGGTAAAACTGATTCTTAAACTAGATGGCAGTTCTTAACTCGATACCGAGGGTAGAAAATCATGTTATGGTTTCCAATAATTCTATCGGTTATTGAAGAACTATCGAAGTAGTTTCCTAAGAATTAAAAGATTAGGTCGAACAAAAATACTTCTTGATCGATGTTGTTTCTTTTAAAGATAAACTATATACAATAAATAATGTGCTTATACAAGCAGTATTCAGTCTATAAAACTGTGTGTAAAAGTGGTTAATGTTCCCGAGTAAGTAACAAGTTAAATCGGGAAAGTAGGTTACTGCGATGGGCAGATAGCCGCCTGTTCGCTGTCAATGCAGTTTTAAACACAATGCTTAATGGATTTCTAGAGTTTTCTTTAAGACGCTCTTGACTGGTTTTGAAATATCGGATTAAAAACGACTTCCAATCCCGATTTCTATTGATTGAGGATATGTGAGAAAAAGGTTTAATTGAGTTCAAATGTTAACGAGAATAAATATTAAATAGAATCTGCTATGTATTGAAGTTTTTAATTGAAACAATTAGTCAACATTGTTACAGCCGTTTCACCCCTTCTTAATAAATATTGATTAGTTTAACACGTAATCTATTAGGGAAGCTATCCGACACTTATCCGTAAAAAAATGAAACTAGCCATTAATTTACTTTCATTAACGAACGATGACATTTCTTCCGTATTCCTGTAAGTCCTGAGACAACTAATATTATAACTAGTAAACAAACTTTTAAGTCAAGAGCAATATATATTTGTCGCAGGCCAACGTTCTTATTGCAGTCTTAACAAGGGATACCCACTATATCCAGCCTGCTTCAACTGTCTGCATATTTACACACCCTCCACTATCTGTAGATGTTATTTCCGAGATAGCAGTATGATTCATACAACTGCATCTATGATTCAGACCTAGGATACATATGTATACGTATATTTAGGTTTATGGTGTCGCTCTGTTAATTGTCTACGACAATGCCCTGAATAGAAATAAAGTGAGTTCATATTCAAGCTAATCTTTGATGAATATGGACTAAAAATAGTACTATTGCTATGTACGTTTTAATTAGATTTAAATTAAACGAAGAATGGTTGTGTATTTGCCAGTAATTTGGTCAAAGGAAACCAATTTCCGTGAGAAATTTCTTGCTAAGTCACCTTTACGAATTTGGTAGAATGAATAGAATGCTATACATCGATATTAGCAGTCTTTGATTTCGATTTTAGACGTTATTTGGCAAAGAATTAATTCTGTACCATTTGCTGCTTATTTTAAACGTGCCTTTCGTCTTGGTTCTGTAGCCATTTAGAACAAAGTGTTTGCAACTTACTTGATGATCCCATCCTCAATGTAGACATCCAGATCTTCCATTCCATCATCATTGACCACCTTTCCATTCTTGATGAGCAGGCGATTCTGCGAGCTCTGGAAAGAAAAAAGACAGAACATTTTAGAATGATATTTAGGATTGTGGATAAGTGTCCAGTATAAGAATAACCTGTCTGACAGGTACCGTCAAGTAAATTGGAGAAAAAAAAAACTGTCGTATCTCCTCCTGATAAGGTAGCTGGTATCGAATAGATACCTACCCAAAGTGGTGACTTTTAACCATGAAATTTAACCTGCTGTTAGAAATAAGTCAATCATTACTCAATAGCTAAACTTTTTTGGGATTTATTACAGAACTTGGCTAGGTTTTCTGGCAAGGTACTTTCGAAGGTTTAGCGAAAGAAATTACATCGTAATTTCGTGAACTCCAAAACGATTTTTAGGGCGATATTGCGTGCCATAAAAATGAAAGACTGCGGGTATATGTTCCGTCACGAACAAAGGGATCGTTAGTATTTGAATAATATTTTGTTAGTAAGAATATCTACAGTGCACAGAAATGTGCGAATGAGTTTAAGCTGACCAAAGAATGTCACGCCAAGTTTCAGTACTGAAAATAAAACAGTCTAGTGCAGCTAAATAAGTTAAAAATAAAACTCACTTTTATATTTATACCGGATACCGAATTCGCGTTAACATCAACTGTCATTTTTCAAATAATAACTTGACCAGTACGAAATAGAATAGAAATTCGCGTTTTTATGTGGAATGGCGTCGCTGGCGACCGCCGCGTACCACGAGACCGACTGAAACTGAAAATGTGATACCGAAAATAGAAGGTGGCTCGTCCCCCTCGCCTCGTTGCGTATATGTATATGTTTTTACATCAAATAGAAAGCGATAAACGATGTGCAGATATTGCAGTCTTGTACGCAGTTTTAAATGCAATATGTTCGTGTATTAAAATTTTTAATGACGTTACATATTTTGTTCTGAGTAGCGTTTTACATATTAAATTACACATAGACCAAGAATATGATTAACAAAATGAAAAGTCATGTTGCATTCATCCAGTTCGTGTATTAAAATATAATCAAGAATTTCTCCCTTCTTATTTTTCTTCGCTTGTAATTTATGTTTCGGTTTGTAGTCTAATCAAGTCTGAGATTAGGGTAATGTGTTTCTTGACGGAAAGCATTTCGATGTGAGTTCTTTCTGGTAATTAAGGACACAGTTGTGATTGGAATGATTGCGGCTGACTCATTAGTTGTTAATTAATGTGTTAATGGAAGGAACTATTAACTTCATCCTGGGTTAAATTACGACTATCACATGCTTAACAGTTTTCTTAGAAAGTTGGATCATGCGTTGTTTTATGACATTATAGTATGGTGTAGATTAAAATAATGTAGGGAAATAAAAGGCAGCGTACGTTTTGACAGAAGGGCATTAAAAAAAAATTTGTTTAATTTTGATTCACCTCATTTCCTATTATTTTATCTATACTAAATACTATATAATTATATGGAAAAAGATTTTTTCACCAAAGTCTTGTTCTATAATTATATGAAGAAAGGGGTCAGTTATATTTATTAATTGGATACTAGAGGTCGCCAGCGACTTCGTCCACGTGGAAACCCTTTCGTGTCAATCCCGATCCCTCGGGAACTCTGGGATGAAAAGAAGCCTATGTGTTATTCTGGATCTTCAGCTACCTATATACCAAATTTTATCGTAATCGGCTCAGTAGTATTTGCGTGAAAGAGTAACAAACATCCATACATACAGACATACATACATTCTCACAAACTTTCGTATTTATGATATTTAATAGGATTTCATGCAACGATCTTTACTTCCGTACTACCGGTTTTACACGGATTTATATTATGTATTAGATTAATACCGCATCGGTTTCATTAGTTACGATTACTTGTGTTGTATAGTTTAATAGCTACAATAAATTAATGGCTTGGTTTACTCGGTTAATTACAAGATATCATGTCATTGTTACCTAATATTAAATTTTGAGTAAGTGCTGTCCAAAATATGATTGATTATAAATAATTGAATGTTGTTGTTGCAGTATTGACAGACCATTTTGTAGCTTGTCAGATTAAAGAAGATATTAGAAAACTGAAAACATAAGTACTACTAATGTCCTCCAAGCTGATATTCGGCCACGACGAAAAGTTTCATTGAAACTGGGCAACGGTTCAGGACTTCGTTTATAGTGTCCAAGTGTGTGCACTATACCTACACTAGCTATCATAGCCCAGTGGAACGGATAACCGACACGACCAGTGTCCAGAATATGTCCAGGAGTGTGCAGGACCGACGGCTCTACGTGCTCTTAGGACAATTACTGCAAAAGTCTTAACAAAAACCTTTTTGGCTCAACCTGGGATTCGAACAAGAGACCTTTGCGCGGCAGTCGGATACACAACCGACTGCTGTACAGAAGCAGGCAACGTATTTCTAAGGTATTAAAGAAAGGTTGCACTAAAAACATTAAGACTAAGTTTAAATTATAAACGAGCACTTGATTCATAGCTACACCACCGTTGAGATCAATCAGAGGCAGTTTTTATCATTAAATAATAAAAAGCAGAAAACCCAGTCATTTAACTTTCTCGTAATAAAAATCAATCTGTCAATCATCCATGTCGATTACAAACAATGTGTTGTATAAAAACTTTTTCCCATTACTCCATAACAGTAGAAAAACCGGAGCGCGGGAAAATTGCGCGCGAAAACAGAGACGGCCATTTTGAATACTTTCTCAGTTAGTAAAACAGTTTGTTTCTACGACATTGAACTGTTACAGTTGTTACGATTGCGATTTTAATTGCTAATTGTAATTGTGTTGCGTAATGACTGCTTTTACATCGTTTTTGTTGGCAGTCTTCATGCGATTCAGTTTTATAATGACATGCGATGCAGATGTGAGATGAGTTTACGATTTAAATTAAGTTTCATGGTCATGTTTTTTCGTATTTTATTCTCGTACAGAACATTTTGACGAAGAATTATTGTGATATATTTATCTGAAAATTATTCAGTTAATAAAATTAAACGTCTGAAATTTAGTTTTTATTTTGCATTGTTTGTTGTCAGGCCTTAAAAAGTAAAGATTATTTTTTCCTCCAAGAATAAAATTATACAATAGGTACACATACCTACAAAATACTTAAATGTTCTTTTCTAATCTTATCCTAGCGCCGACCCATTGACACTATGTCCATGTTAATTCCCTTTGTCACTGAAAAGGTTGGAACACTGAAAAGCTTAGGTTTTGATATGGAAGTAATTGTACTTTACCCGTGACTATCCTTCCGCGGGACGAAGGTATGGTCACGTATGTTTTAGTAAGTTTTTTTTGTATAGAATCTTGCAATCAGCCTTTCGACTATAAGCAAATGCGTGGTGATTTTGAGATGGTTTTAATTAAGTAAATATTTAATTTAAGATTAGACCCATGTTACTGTAACCCATAACCCGTAAAAAGTAAAAACCCATCACAACGTTACGCTACAGAAGCCCGTAATAGTTGAGCTATTAGCATGACGCCACATAATTGTGTGACGTCACAGACCCATGATGGAGCGTACGAAATATTAATTAAGAGTCCACAACGAGCTGAGTAATCAAGGTGGGGTATAAAAACTGCTGCTTATTAACATTTTTAAGGTAGGTTAATCTAAATAATATACTATTTTACCGTTGTATTAAACCGAGAAGTAAAGTAGCTAGAATAGCTTCTATTGTACCAGCTTGGTGCCATTTTCGCTAATGCAGCAAAGAAATTCTAAGTTAAAGTGACGCGCGAAAGTAGTAAATTGTGTTCGGAACTATATTTTAATGTATTTGGTAAGTATGTTATTATCTATCTACGAACGCTGAAATAATAAGATTTATGTTTTGGAGTTAAAGTGGAACGATTTTTTGGAGTTAAGTGGAATAACCCCACTAAAAACATGGTGCAGAAAGAAGCCAAATCAATTGTATTCCTTATCCAAATTTATATTGAAAAATACGAAATCTGTCTCCCTGTTGCGTTTTCACGGCAAAACAGCTGGTGCCAAATTAAGAAATTTTTCTCTTCAAATTAGGTGGTATTTATTAAAATCGAATCCCTGAATACTTATCTTTTGCCCACATTGCACACGGGCGGGGTCATGAAGCTAGCAGGTAGATTAATTGAAAAATAAAAAATAGGGCAGCAATGCCAGAAGGGTTCTTGATAACAACGTTTGAATGTATGTCGAGTGGTAGCGGATTCGAACTCGATGTGTTTGACACTGACCTCCTTGTAGTACAATGTCAAGAGTTTATTAATGAAACTGTTGAGAACTATTATACAATAGAAGCTAGTATTACAGCTAATTGGTGTTGAAACTTTAGCTTGCTGTAATATTGTAATGAAATACGAGAGTTAAAGTGGTTCACAGAAATTTATGCGACTTCAAAAAAGAGGTTTTAAAATTCGGTCGGAATGGTATATTTGTGATCATTGTTATACTACTATCTAAAGAGAAAAAAAATGTTCTTTGGTATATAACGAGAACTACTGAGAGTAGGCACATAAAAAAAGCGAAGAACTAAAATGATTTATCGGAAAATAAATAAATATCGAGTAGAAAAAAGAAGTATGAAGATATCATTTAAAAACATATAATTTAAGTAGTGAAATATTCCGTGTAAAATATTAGCAAACATTAGAACTAAATTTGAAGTAAGATAGTGTTATCGGTTAGCTAAAAACATACTAAATTATGTTTTCATAAGTTAAACACTGATAAAGCAAATACGGGCACATACAGCTATAAACTGTTTTGATAAAAAAGAACAATATGTAGGTATGGACTATAGGTACAGGTCGCGTCATATAAGTTTGTGTATTTGAATACAGCAACAAGGATGCGAAGTAGGCGAAAATGTAAATAAAAGACGGAGAGGGAAAGATAAGGATAGAAGACAGAAAGGAAGTCTCTTTCCGCCAAGTCAACAAACTCTGGGCTGCTATAAAAAATATTGATACCCGAAGATCGAACCCGAGACCACATGATCAGTAGTCGGATACACTATCGACTGCACCACAGAAATAGTTAAATACTGTTACGTGAAAGTAAATATTATTATTGTAGTTTACATAATATAACTTCACGATAGTGACCTCATTAGGGCACTGTTATAGGCACGTTTGAACTGAAATTTCAAGGTAACTGATAACATCAATCTTTCGGCTATTGTGCCCACTTATTAAAGTAACGTGTTTGGACATCGAAAATAACTCATTACTGGTTACACGTGGTTTTTTGTGGAAAGTATAAGGAGGAAAAAAATATGAACTGTTTTGTCATGCAATGAGTAATTATCACGTCAATTACGGTTTATGGTTTTAGGCAGTTGCTTCATTATTATTGTTTATGTAGTTCTGGGTGCTACTTTTTATTTCTAAAGCGAAACACAAAATGTAAGACTTGCTGCACAAATATTCGGTTCCGCAATATGTATCGAACGACAAATCTTGCAAGCTTGTGACGATCGGGATAATCATACAAATTGGTTTTTGCCGCCCGGTTAGGCCGATTAATGCCGAACCGAATTTGTGTGTAGCAAGCCTGATGTCAAATAATATTCGGATTTGGATATTACTGTTAACTTAGTCTAGTAGTAAGAAAAGAGAATGATGATAATATAAGGTATCTGCAGCATTATTGAAAAGGTTGTTTTATCCAAAAACAAAACATAGCACATAGAAACATGCTTCAAACTTTTTGCTTAAAACATCTTACCTTAAATGGTCATCGACTATCGATTCCACATATCATTTTGAAGGTCAGATTTAAATTCAAATTCAATTCAAACATTCAATTCCATTCAAACAAATTTAAAACCTACCACGAAAAACACCGCTTTATAAAAATCAATATCTTCCGAAACGTTTCAGGGAAACAAAGCTTTTTGGGTCAAAACAAACCAATAAACTTTAATATTCAGTATCCCGGTATCGGAAACCCTGTGAATTTACACAAACGGGCTCTGTATAAATACGTGTAAGCTGTAGTCTAACAACTTTGTGGAGAACCTTGTTTGCAAGGTTCACGTGGAGGTATACAAAATTCAGAATTTAAAACAAATTAAAATTAATGACCCGTTGTTCTAATATTATAATAAACATGCAAAGCGAAAGTTTAAAAGATCAGCGACCCGCAAGCAAGGATGCCTGTTTGATACATCCTGTTTTATTTTGAAAATGAAAATACACAGTTATTAATTATTAAAATATAAGCAATCCGTGTTCCTATGGTTCTCTATTAAGTTGTCGGACTATAATATGAGGATTGCGCTGTGACCGTTGCCGGTCTGTTGTCAGCTATATTAAGTGCCTTTGTCAGCAGTTATGATAAACTGGGTTAAGATGTTACGACGATAGGCTTGCTGAAATCGCATAAATGAATGTGAGAAATGAATTAAGTTGATATTTCGTAAAGAGATAAATGACGAATCTTTCTGTCTTTGAAAATGTGTTTCACAGATATAATAGCCAATTACTATGAGACGTTTGTGGTGATTTCTATAGTAAGCGTATTTTATCGATTAAAATTATTATTTTGCAATGTTACCATTCTATTTCTACTGTGAATGAAGCAAGGGAAGTTGGTAAAGATCGTAGGTATGGGAAGAAGGCGTCTGAATGTGTTTATATTTATATTCCATTGTTTAAATCCAAATTAAACCAAAGTGATTGCTAAATAAATTGTTAGTAATCATATTCTGTCGTAATAAGTAATTGCTTTCTTTTCAGTTATATACTTTTATTGCTGACTGTACAACACGAACAGCAAAGACTCAGGACAAAATGTTTGTTTTACTAAAAGCAAAATATCATGTTACCGAGTTGAAAGAGAAATCGGAGTGGCTTTCCGTCTCTTTCTCACAAAAGAAACTAGAGAACATCAAAAGGGGAAAACTAGTAGTCAATTAACTTCGTTACTAACAACAATCCCTTGACATTCTAATAAATAAAGTAATTTTATACTATGTTTATCAGATCTTCAGCTGAGATTTCGGCTTTCGGTGAATCCAGTCCTAATTTTATGGGTGGGCAATAATCGTTTTATATACAGGGTGAACACATCATTTTTCTCCACCAAGTACTCTCTCTTCATGGAAAGAGAACTTTAAATATTTACTTAACATAACTTAGTTCACAGAAAAAAACATTATTTTAATATTTACTTAACATAACTGTATTCTACTTGTATGTACATTCAAAAGATTTTGATGAAATCGCACATACACTACAAACTAAATCATCAAAATTCAGGAGCCTCATGAAATACAAAAAAATGCTTCTATTTTCTTCACTAATTGAAGCACATACTCTGTTATACAAATAACTTTCCAGTGCCCTATTCCCGAAATTTTTCAGCCCCAAAACACCAGTCCCTTTTTCACAAGAATTACTCATAAAGTGAACAGGGGTGGCTTTATGTTCCCTGAAGTATTGAGGGGTCAGTAGCCAGTACATAGTCGTGTATTGTACACATGAATACATAATGAATTCAATCTGGTCATTTAGTATGCTGTATGTTAAATAAGTACTTTAAAATGAAGGACACGAATTGTAGTGGAGGAGGTCACCTATTGTGAGTTTGTGACTAATAATTTAGGTTTGTCTGCTTTAAATTTTAATGCTGGTATAAGATTATTTTAAGCTATTGTATAAGAGTCCCGTTTTTTTTTATTAAGAAGAAAAAATATAAATACACAATGACAAGAAAACAGATTAATAACAAAAACAGACTCCCGCATTAAATTAACCTGTGAACTTTTCTCCTACTAGTAGATTTTTAGTCGTTCCTTTCGTTCCGATTTTGATCTTACGAAAAATAAAGCACTTAGAAAGAAATGCATACAGCAGTCAATAGAATATGAGTATGATTTATGTGCAGTAGGTATCAAATACACGAGACTTAAATCCACAATATTTGTAACTCGAAAGTTTATCTAACTCATATCTACGAATTGAAATGTCCAATACTAGCGAACCAATTCAGTGCTGTAGACAGCAACGTTATTGGAAAAAATGAAAAACCAGCGGTCGTAACTAACAGGCATCTGTTATTGGTTTGAAATACGTGTTGTATAACCTATTAAAACTATAGGTTAATAACATTTCTTTTATTTTATTTCATCGTCATAGTTAAGTACTTTAGTCATAATAATTGTCATTAAAATTAAAGTCTCATTGAAAACCAGCGCTGAAATATCTTCGTGGTATTGCAGCATATAGCTGAATGAGGGCCTCATTGTTGGCAATACGTGCACATATTGTTATTTTTTTTATTGTTTATATTTGTTTATTGCCAACAATAAAATTATTTTCATTTTATTTAGGGAGAGATTTTTGCACAGGAAGACGTTTTATTGGGAAACAATTTTTCAATTCAAAAGCAATATTACTTATTTTCAAGAGCTTACCATTTCAACCATAGGCATGTCCATTTTCTTAACAAGTTTAAACGATACTAAATACTTACAGTATATTTCTGTATTGATAATGTTATCATTCTTAAGAGAGTATTGTTATTACTTGTATACAAGTGCGAATGATAAGACGGTTTGTTGTTAGTGATTTTATCTCTAAATGTGGACATAACTAGTTGACTAATCTTGAACTTGGAATGGAGTCAAAGCCAGAACTTTTATTCTATTGGTCTTTAAATCTTTGAATGATTCTGCACGGGTCTACTGTATTTGTAAGTAAAGTCTATTTAAACCGCTAGCAATGCCTATTCTAGTCACAATAGGGGATTCTAGAAACTTCCATCTATTCTGTAATTAACTGGTAACTTAATGGTAAAATTATATCAGTTTATCGGTCTTAGTCGTGATCAGATAAGACAAACAGGATTTCGCCTTTATAATTTTATATGATGGCTAAAAACTTTGATAGAACAGCTATTATTGAATTTAATATTATTATCTTCATAATAGAATCTATAATAGAAAGCCACAAAGAGAAGACGTAGCACAATATTGAAATATACCAGTTTCTAGTTTGTCACTTTACAAGATATATGGATCCTTTCACTATAGTATTAAAAATACGCTTTAAATTAGGTTTCTAATAGAGAAACTTGGTATCGCATAACTTGTATGCATTTATTATTGAAGTATACAGAAAATTCTATTAAAATTTGATTTTCATATTACTTTATTGAAAAAGCCTAGCGGTATACTAACCTTTATAGGGCATAGTATAGGCAAGACCTATACTATGGTTATATATATAAAGGTATTAACCAATTCATATGCGAACACGAAAGTATTAAGGATATAACCATTGACCACTTATTCAGCGTTAAACTTTTAAATAGGTTATACGACTATGTCTTTTTTTTCGTTAAAATCTCGGCATAGTAACAGTCAGGATATGTCATTGTTTAATTTATTTTTAGACCATGCGAATTAAGCAATCAATAGAACATCTGTTAATTAAATAACAACAACATAGCACATGGTTACGACGCGAAACAAATTGAAAAAAAACTGGTGGTCCAATAGACGAATATGTAGGACATCAAAAAACATAATAACTAGGAAAAGAGCTTGTAAATAAACGGCACTATAACCAAATGTCCAGCCTGCATCCTTATCCTGGGACCACCACCCGTAGGTGGTACTAACCGGACCACACCAGTCAGTCAATATTGACCATCAATTCGTGAGAAAGCATCTGTGACACCTCGGGTTAAACAAACGGTTACGTAGTCTTGCATAATAAAACAAGTCTAAAGATAAAATAAACATTGTGTCATCAGCTGACCCACTTCTCATCGTGGCTTGATGTTATAGCGGTAGAGATAAGATTATCTGGTTTGAGGTTTGGACTATTTGGACCAAATTCTTTAGATTTACCCGCCGTCTGTGCGCAAATTAATTGCCAGTTTGGTAAGAGTATCAAAGAATAAAATTTATACAATGAAGAAAACATTGGAGATGAGTCATGGAAATCTGTAAATATGCAATTTCAAAAGGACGCAAGTCTTATGTATTTATAATGTGATATTTGCTCTTTAAGAAATTGCTTATCAATATAGTTTTGTCTAATATCATCTATGCAAATGAATCAGCCTAACCAAAGCCGCATTTAGAAATGGATTTAAAAATGTAGAAACTCCTTCCAGACGACTGCTTTTAAAAATGCACCAGACATACTATACAAATGAGAAATGCGAAGAAATGGCATAACAATGGGGTTGGGGCGTCTCCTTATGACGGCATAATATGAAGAAAGTCACGCGACTGAATATTCTTTCTTGCAAATAAACTAAGCAGACTTCAGTACTTGTTATGACAATTATGTTCATACTTAAAAAAAGTATTTCCGTACTAATAATTGCTCTTATGTCGTGGGGACTTGTACAAGCACACAAATAACGAATACAAAGTATAACCAGGTCGGAAACAACTATTTGTGAATCGCACAAATATTCATTCCGGATAGGAATTGAACTCACGACCTCAGTACACACATTAATAGTGGTTTGGGGACAAGCATAACCACGCCATGGATGTCTCATATAAATATTATAACGTAGCTTATAAACAAAAATACTATCGGTATCCGTGGCGCAGTGGTTTAGGTCGCCACGTCGCTACCATTGCGTCGGGACGTCGTGGGTTCTATTCCCACACGGAATAATTATTTGTGCGATCCAAAAATAAATTGTTTCGGGTCTGGTTGTTCTTTGTGTCCGTTGTTTGTATGTTTCTGAAAGTACCCGCAACACAAGACCAATTCTTAATGTAGGAGTTGTCTTAAAAAGAAGAATACTATCGCATAGAAAAGTTATAATTAGGTATGAAAAATTAAAAGTCGGCTTACCAATTCAGTCATTGGAACGTCCATATTCACAGTTCACGAATGTACAACTAAATATAAATGTTTATTTTCTGCACTGATAGCGCTATCAACACTCTTAAACATTGTTATTTTTATTATGTAAGCGAGATGATAAAACTTTATTATTATTTTCTTAAGAGTTTTTGTCAGAATTTAAATGAAGTGACTACAATTTTACTAACAAGAAATACGAATTACGATAATCTTTTTATGTTTATCTTTTTCTTTTTATCTTTTTATGATTTATTACCCGACGTTTCGATCGAGTTGCATCGATCGTGGTAATGGGCAGGCTCAATTTTAACAAAAATTTTGATATAATATGGTATACAACTCTTAAACTATCCACCGCACCGCATAGCCAGTACATTTTGTTTGGTATTATGTGTACAAGCCGCGATAGTTTAAACACACACAACTAGTAATACATGTTATTTGCAGCAACTGAAGTATAAACCCTTATACAGTAGTCGTTTTTACAAAACAAAAAGTTGTATCAAGCCTTTTGGAAGATTAGACAGTACCTTAATTGCTTTCTTTATCGCCATTTCATATCAAGTTATAGATATCTGGATTCTCAGTCCAGTTTCTATTGCATTTCTATAAACTTGTCAGTTCGGTCATGTTTGTTAGTGAGCAATTAAATCTTTTCTCCCATACTTATGAATATTTATAAGGTTTCTAGCGGCTTGTCAGGTATCCATGTGTGATACCTTGATGAGATTATGGTAGAAATAAGCCAACGTACAGAAACGATTCTGTACAATCTGTACTGTCGAGTATCGACATTTTGACACTTAGAATGTCCGTCAGAAGTCGTCGAAACGTCAGAGGCGCTGATCAGATTTTCATAAAATATTTCTCGATGACAGGTCGGTTGCCGGTAGTCGATAGTAGTAGAGAATCCAGCTATTGGCTTTATTAATTAAATAAATTAATGTCATAATTGTCTATATCTCGGACTCTCTCAATTGTTGCTATTTGATGTTTATAAATCCTACTTCCTAGTAGTATCAGAAATATGAAAGTTTGTGATGATGTATGGTACATGTTTGTTACTGTGTCACGAAAAAACTAAGGGAGGGATTATAATAAAAATTTGGTACACTGAGAGCTTATAACCTGGATTAAAACTTATGATACTTTTTACCCCGGGAAACCTTTTCACATGGACGAAATCGCATGCAGAATCTAGTCAATTAGTAATAATGATTTCGTAATTACGTTAAGATCATTCAATTAATATTTTATTCAAGCGTGAATATCGATAGCAGTTTAGTCTATCTGATGATCAGTGAAAGCTTTAATGAATAAATAATGTGATTCCTATTGACAACCGACCATGATATTGCCACAAAATACTATTAAAAGTCAATTAGTTTGAAGTGACAAAAATACCAAAACTATTATCGTGTCATATATGTATACAGATGACTTATTGAGGTATTAATGCCATTTTAAGCAGGCGTCAAAAACAATTTAGTTTTCTCATTAGTCATATAAAATCTACTTTTCTCACCCTTCTTGATACAGAAAACTGAATTATTCCGCCCCATCGATCTCGTAAATGGCGCCACGGAATCCACTTCCAGACATTCCCTCTTGCACCCCATAACGATCGTCTCTGCCTACCCTAAATCTTATTAAAGGGGACACGCAAACCACTTACAGTCTGGAATTCTGTCTGAAATTCTATTCGAAGGGAGAACTTTAGGCTGAATATCTGAAGTTGCGGAATAAGATACTTTACTTAGAACTTATTGTTTTAGTGGTTTTGATATTTGAGATTATTAATGTAGTTAGAACAATGTTTTACAGTGTAAAGAAGTCTGCTAACAGGTAATTACTCAGTTATATTATCTGTATCTCGCTGGTATAATAAACTTTATATGTACTATAAGTAATTTCTTAGTTGATCTAAGATAAATCAATCAAGATTTTGACAAAATAGTAGAGGATTTTTAAACATAATATTATTATTATGAAAATATCTATCAACTATATGTTTAATAATATGGAAGAATAATTCGTTAGACATGCAAAAGATTTTATTTCATAATATGATGAGACAATAAAGTCTCACCTTCTGAATAACTAGGTACGTCGTACAGCGGATACAATGGTACTTACATTACAAATGAAAATATTGGTAGAACAAGAAATAATATTTCTTCCTCGAATATTATAAATATTCCCAACCAATATATCAGTTAAGTGGTTTTACATCAATCTTGTGTCTCAAACTGCAAACGTAGGGAATTCGTCTAGACTTGAGTTATTTGTAAAATTCCGGTTTGCGAACTAGTGTGTAAGGGAGATAAGGGTGTGCTGTCCTTTTCACTCCACTGACAAGGGTTCAAAGGGTTACTTTCTACATTTTATGGTAAGAAAGTACGGGTATTACTCACAATTTATCCATCCACGATTCGTCTAGGTTGGATAATACAGTATTCAAAATTTTGCTTCAAGTGGGAAATTAATAAAATTTTAGGAGATAATAGATTTGCAATTAAAAAATATGGTACAAGATTCCTTAACGTTATTTTCTTTTACAAATAATTTACACCCACCAGTTACGTTTGAACGGGTTTTCATACGTCCTATTCCACGCTACTAAATGGGTTCCAAAAGTATTTTCTTCTGAAGTAAATTTATAAGAAGAAATTTGATTTTTTTCAGGTATTTATCATTTCGCAGCTTCCAAATATTAACATATATATACAGATATACCTATACACCGTCTCCATCATCATTCGAAGGCAATAACCTAAAGCATAATAGCAGCTAAATGCTCTAACTAGTAGCATATTTACACGATCTATTAACATTCACTAGCTTCCAAAACATTTCGGTATCTGTACGAGATTCATGGGAAAATTAACGTTTCTATTGTATGCTAGTACATTCACTTTAAGCCGTTTCTTAATTTTTGAGTTTAATTATAATTGCAAATGAGATAAACAATTTAATCACGGTAGATTATAGATCAAAACGTGTAACGTGGTTAAGTTTTGTGAAATCTTACGTAAAAATACTTTTTGAAACATCACAATTATATCTTTTAGGAGGTAGTAATCCCTCGTTATAACTGTTTGTCTATTACCTAATAATGCAATAATAGAACTGATTTTAATACAAAGACAGGTCATTGTATAGTTTGTTATACAGATAGGATAATCTTGTTACAGAAAAGCAATGACTGCAAATAATCTCACTAACCGAAAAAAGTCAGGAGCAAATCCCACTAGTCACTATACCTACTGTCATTTACAGGGTAGATTTGGAGATTCCAACAAATTCCGACTAATTATCTACATTTCCTGATAAAAAACGTCACCAACCTAGGACCCACGACCACGCCTCATTCACTTTAGACTACTTAGGCCCCAAATAATTCATAAAATAAATGAAATCTGATTTAGTTGTAAGCTAATAAACTCCCTAAAATAGTGTTTAAATAAATAAAATCTAATCTAGTTGTTATCTTCAACTGGTCTCAATTAAACCCCTGTACAGATACAGTGCCCAGGAGAGCCGGAGAGTTCGAGGCATTTCGTGACTGTAATTTAATGTGTGCGCACTGCGACATCTCATACAAAAACGTTAGGTTCTCTCTGCAGCGAAAATGGTGAAGCAGAAATAAGTTTTCTTTATTATTTATAAAGCGAATAATATTGTGAAGATATGTTTATATTTGAAGAAAAACTGTAGAACTAAAATCTTTTTCCAAGATTTTTTTTCATTTCGGAGAAGGTAGATTATTTTCATAGCGACATAGATCCAGTATCTCAGCCTATAAGTTAGTGGCAGCAAGTGAATGAAAGACCTATTAAATTGTGATCTGATAAGCTCTTTGATACTGGCATAGTAGTTAGACAGGGCATAAGTATTTTAAGAAACAGTTGTAATGTCAGAAGAAATCTTTCATCGACAATATCAGACCTAGAAGATAAGATCTCTATCTTTACAATAAAGGTATTTTCAATAAACAGTACTTTTAGCAAAATGACCAGAGAACTGCCAACAACTACAACAGTATTATCAACAGTTTCCACATTATTCCGGGATTATTTTGTCGGGAATGTTCGCAGCCACACCGACCAACTTTTTGCAATCATTCGGCAAACAGTTTTACGTTCCGCCTCATCTTTCTTGAATCACGTTTTTCATCCAACAAAATATAGATTCGTCTGTACATGCTGTTTGCTTTCGTATCTGTTACATAAACCAATATTTTATAAATCCAAACCGATGATATTTCACTGGTAAACCAGAAAAGACTGACTTGTTGATCGCAATCCCGAAACACCCTATAGTTTTGCTGTTTTTTATTTTGGGCCAAATACTCTAATTTCACAGCGTTTTACAACTAATTGTTTGTCTACTTGTCAATTGAGACTTTTTTGGTAATTGACAAATTTTGCTACAATAGAATAAACACACGTCGCAAAAAACTACCGTTCTAAGTCTGCAATTATTTAGTTAGAAACATATAAATTAATCTACATTAGATAAGCGACGTCCAAGCACTTAACGTTTATCTGAACTCGACACTACTCTGTAATCTTGTGCATCAATGCACAGATAAGAATCACTTCTAGCGATAGACTTATTGATTTTCCAGTAGCTTATCTGTCTTATATCTAGACCAGTGGACCCGCGCGGCTTCACTTGCGTCTAACTCTGGAATAATAAATTGACTTTCAACTACCAATTCTAACTCGTAGAGAGCGTTTGCAATGTAAGCGCCAAAAGATGTGTTTAGGAATGTTTTAGGAATTCGCATTAGAAATCTTTAAATTATCAGTGGTACCCTCATTAATTAAATTTTCCCTCATTAATGTGTTTATGTGATGACCTGGATGCGTTCCTGGATGGCTGGCCAGACGGAACAATCGACCGAGGGGACTGGAAACTCAGGGGAGAGGCCTTTGCTCAGCAATGGGACATAGAAACAGGCTAAATTAAAAAAAAAAAAGATTTTTATACGTATAAACCTTCCTCTCGAATCACCCTATCTATTAAAAAATCCTTTGCGTAGTCCTGAAGATCTAAGCATACATACATACAGACATAGGGACAGACGCGGATAGCGACTTTGCTTTATACTATGTTGTGATGTATGCGTCTAACTTCAGTTTGCAAACTCCCCATGGAAGTGGAATATAACATGGTAACTTTAATCCGTTTTTCAATTGAAATGTGGCTAGTGAGCTCTCGAAGTTGCTTTATCAAACCGACAACATTTGAATAGGTAGCGTATTTGTTTTTGAAATGTGAAATATAAAGTTTTTATTAGTGTCTATTTGTAATCCGTGACTCCAGCCTCATAGAAAGATTTCCCGAGATAATGAAACGAATTTTAAGTAAAAATGTATATTTAGTTTTAATAGTATACGTCAATTTGATTGTCACTATTGAGTACATTGCTGCTTTGCCGTAACAAGTAAATTACTATAATCTAAGGGAGAAAACAATGTAAAGCAGTGGTTTTAAAAAAGTTGTTAACTGAGACACATTACACCTCCTGTTCAGTCTAGATTTGGAGGAGGTTACTTGCTGCGCGCCTGTTATGTAACAGAAAAAGAAACTTTTCTATGTTCATTCCTCCAAATAAGTTACTTTGTTAACACGAGGGTAAGATATTTCTTACGAAAATATAGTAATAACTAAGTATAAATGCCCAATGGCAATTTAATCAATACCTTTATGTAATGTAATGGCGCCTTAGGGCGTGGTGTTTGCAAACTCCATTTTATTGTAATACGATTTATTGGTTTCTATTAGGGACTATTTTCTTCAGTGATTTCTTTATTAAAGTAGAATACCTCGTAGTATCTTTTTCTGATATGTAATTGGTTAAGAGGAAATGTACAGAAATAATTTTGTTTTTATGTGTTATCGATAATAGAGTTGTATTGTTTTACAACTTATTTCAATATAACCATATAAATAAATATAAAATCATGCCGAATCCTCATCATAATTTGTTCACAACATAAAGCCGATGAATATACTAGGAGACAAATGTCCGGCGACACGTGTTGCTAGAAATTTTGTCGGACGTCGGTCGACTTGCTACAATTCGTTAGTCGCTACTTCTTCGCTTGACATGTCGTGCGACATTTGTCCCCTAGACACAGGGTTATACTATATACTAATAACCTCGCTCTGCTATACAGCTAACATCATAAGCAACATTTTGGCCTCTACAAGTATGTTAAAACATATAAAAAAAGCAGTTAACAATATATATATCTAACTTGTACTTGTCAGAGTCTCTCCTTCTCGGTCCTTCAATATTAAGTAACATGTCACGTATATAATACCGTTACGCATATAATGATAAACATCGGGGTCGGAAACACCGGATGTAACCATCGACTAGCTATCTATTTTTGCGCAAAGCTGAGGGCATAGACAAAACTTGATAGCATAATGAACATTGCATTAGCGAATTTAGAAAACGAAAAGAAAAATATAATGCAAAAAAATACAAACGTCGCAAACTCGAAACAAACAATAATGATGTCTCCTTTTTACTCTTTATGTATGCTCAATGAGTAACTTTAGGACTCCGCTTTTCCTCTGTCTGTCTGTCTCATAAAACAAACGGGTTTTTTAAAATCACAAACCTAATAAAATAATAACATAATGAATATTCAAAACAGCTGTCTATGAGACGCAATAATATTTTATCAATACAAGAACCGAGCTTACAACTAAATAAATCCTTCCATGTAACTTTTTCCAAGCTCAAAGTTGCCCTACGTGCGTTACAAATATCGACAGTTAATAAATATAGCAGCTAACTTTGTAATCACTTAAGGAATCGGATATCAAGTTCAGTAAACTTGGTAAACGAAAGTGATACCTTTCCTTAAGTAGATTTGCAGGAAAGTATTCTGTTTTTGCCGAGGAAGGTGGAAGAATGTGTGAAGTTGTCTCGGAAATGTTGTTAAGATACTGGATAAGATAAGACTAGCTTGTCAAGTATTGCACAGGGTTCTTTCCCGTATATAAACCATAGATCAATAACTTCACAATGATATTAATGAGATAAACTTTGTAGTATCATCTAGATTCGAAAAAGAAACAACTTTCTCAATATTTTCTTCATGATTAACAAAAACTGTTGTTTCTTCTAGAACCATATTAGAAGATGAGCCCATAAGATTTTGAAATCAAAGCGATGAATATTTGTACTTTGCCTCAAAGCATCCCCAATGTTCCACCTAATATTTGTCCCTCACAAACAATATGTATCTCAACAACCTTTTATCTATAAAAATAACCAGCAAATTGACACCTTCGATGATCAGTGTGACATGGCGCTAAAAGCATTGAGATGAAAGATCAAGTGGTCTAAAAGGATCATCTTTTAAAAGCCGACGAAATAGATAATCATATAATACGATATAGACTATAGTAAGTATAGTCATGGTCCTTATCTGTAACTTTAGTTAGAACAACATTTTTTGTTGCAACGGTTTGCAAATAAAGAGATAAAGTCTTATCGTGATGTACAAAAATATATTTGTTTAGTGGACAGTTTTATCAGTTCTGATGCAGCCTTTTGCAGCTTTGGTGTTTGTTATATCATGCCTTTGTTTCAAGGTCAGAGATAAATTTAACAACTGTGTTATGTTGGCATTATGTAAGGCTAATAAAATACTATATTATGCACATTGTTACACTGCATTTAAAGTTGAAATTAGTAAAAGTGGTATTGGTTATGATATTCCGAAATTTGAAAAAGTGATCAAGCTGCTAGTTGCTGAAAAAGTAGCCCAAAAAGTTAAAATGGGGTGAGAGAAAGAATTGTATAAGTAAGGGATGATATAAAAAGATGTAAGTAAATGAATTCTGTAACAACAGATTAAGAAAATTATCCAGTAGAAAAAAATATTCCAATAAACTGACAAGAGCGATTGATCTAATATACATTCTTTAGGGCCTTGTAAACCTTGAACAAACTTACCTTTAGCTCGTATTTAAACTTAACATATTTAAAAAGCACTAAAAACAAATACTAGCTCAAAAAACTAGGTTACAATCGATTAAATTCTAAAAATAGAAATTCTCCATCAACTTTACATTGAATTAATAAACGTTTTCAGTCTGAATAATGCATGAATGCAGCCGTCATTTTCACATTAACATAGGTAAGTAAACATACACACGTGATCGATAAAAACATTACGGAAAATGTACTGTTTGTTGACTTACAAAATTGCTTTCCGACATCTCGTATACAAAGTATTGTATGGCATGTAATCGGCTCTCTTAGAAATGTGTTACTTTGGTCTTTACATTTGGATTGTTGACTAAAGATACGAAAGTGTTCTAATCCTTCTGGGGTTAAAATTTCATACAAAATCGTTTCTTAGTACCTTATTTCTCTTATCTTGTTCTAAAATCATATTTTTATAGCCCATTACTGTCCCACTGCTGGGCAAGGGTCTACTCCCAATCGAGGGAGGAAGAAAATTATATGCAACACATATTTTAAGAATCAGGTACAAGGACCCGTACCCTTTCTATTTAACTGCTATGACTGTTTGCTGTTAATTCGGTGGAGCGGAATCAATTATGAGCTTTGACAGTTTTAGGTTAATAGTCAGACTTGGATGCTTTTACAGGTTGGGATTGACTCAAATACAAACAGACACAGCAATCTTATCACGTATTTCCTACGTAGGAATATCTATCTAATCCACACATATTGCTTCAACTCTCTGATTTTGAAGTTTGTAAAGGTTTAAGTTAACAGACGTATAAAACTGATTAAAAATACTTTTAGGTATCCAAAAATAGAGAAAATGTTACGCCGCTCCCAAAAAAACAGTAAAACAAATAGAAAAGCTCAAACAATAAATCAGAAGACCACAAACATTAGCGGAAGTGTTAGCAATATAAACAGTTAAAGGAAAGGTACTTGAGATCAATCGATGTGGTTTAATTAACCGTGAAGATCTATTGCACTTGGTTACGCTGCGTGCGGCCGGTAGATGGCTTGAGATGTTGAAGAAACGTTATTTAATGTGGTCAAGTAGCCTGGCCACATAAATATAGGATTTATATTTAAACCCGCATGTGGATTCGGAGTAAATTTTTTTTTATCTCTTTACTGTTCCACTGCAGGGCAAGGGTCGTCTCCTAAATGTGGGATGGGTTAGACCTCGAGTCCACCATGCTGACCAAGTGTGGGTTGGGGACTTCAAAAAATAAAGATAGATGATTAATGCAACTGACGTTAAACTAGGTGTCGAAGGTTGGCAATATATGTAGAACTCTAATAAGGGCCAAGTGACAGTAAATGTATGAAAAGATCTGTCAATATTCTACAGGTTGAGCTAACCGATACTTATCCAGCAATTGTATTACCAGGCATTATCTTTGTATAGCTCCTTTCGTAATTTGTATTTCTGAAGTAATCCTCGCCCTTTTTTTGTTCGAAATACAACTATAGTCGATGAAAGGAATGAAAAAAATGTAAAGGAAAAAATTTACGAAGGTAGGGAGAGAAAGATTAAAGCTACCTGCAATAAAGAAAACACTATAAATAAACCTGCCCTTATTATTGTAGTCGTTTGTGTAAATAACATCCCTAATTAATATTTATTATCGCGTGTTAAATCTGTATGGGAAGTGATTCCCCTTTGTTTTAACAGATGAGTCGCTCTGATAACTTGCTCTTGACATTGAGGGTTTCGGTTCAAGGAATAAGTCAAATGTGTTTATATTTTGATGATATTGTTATTTCTTGAGGGCAAACAAAGTCTCCACACCTCTTTTATTCGGGAAGAAACCCTCGCCCAGCAGAACAGAGACTTCTGAGTACCTAACTATCAGACAGTTCATAGCCAGTTGTGCTCACCGGTCGGTAAACGATCTGTGGGTTAAGCAACCATTGCCGCGGTCATTCTATAGATGGGTGACCGCAAAGTGGTATTAGAACTGAGCGTCTCCGTGCTTCGGAGGGCACGTAAAAATTCGGTCCCGGTTGTTGTCAATTAAGATAACAGTCGTTAAGCCATGCCAAAGGCCTTTCGGGCGGCTTGAACAACTTCGACACTAGGTTGACCATTAACCATACGATGATCAGACAGTTTCGATGAAATTTTGGCAGTTGTGTTTTTTGCCGTCACTTTATATACAAGGTAGGTTTTCCGACTCTCATTTCTAAACTGCGAAACTGGCCCTCAGTTCCTATAAAAACATTCCTTCGTCCGCTCAAAAGTAACAAGGAAGTAAATCAACTAACTTTTCTTAACAGTGCACAGTTACAGTAAACCCCAGACAATGCCTAGTTACCATATACCGATTCTTCAACAGCCAGTGAAAACGACATTCACAAATGCTAAGACGTGACCGTACCGATGTATTATACAAATTCTAACGAGGAAACCACTTAACATGCTTTTAACAGGCCTTACAAATATGACGACATTTTGTTTGGCCCCCATTGACCACATGTTACGAGATACGGAAAATTGGCAACAGGTCATTGACCTATGCGAGATATTTCAGTTCGTGTTTGTTTTACTTTGATGTCAGTCAAACAATTTTGAATTATTCTTGTGCCAAATATTCTGAACGTTTGCCAGAGAGGATGTTGTAATCTTGATCGTAATTCGCAAGTCAACGGTCGGAGAAGAGTTAAAATACTTTTATTTTCCTAGAAGACATTAATTATAATGCACTATCACAATAACATAGAAAGGTTCTAGCAGTATCGTTAAAGATGAACTAAATTACCCAAAACTTTTCCCATTTGCAATGTACGCCAATTTTTGTAATGGTCCTTGATCATTGCCTTGCGGCACGCCAAAATGATCTGATATAGGCCTAATGAAACAAATCAAATCAAATTGCTTAATGTGCTGTGATTGGCTAGTTTGCATGCTCTTGCACAATTAATAGTCATTCTAATGGCCTTATGACCTCAAAATTGTTCTTTTTTCGGAACAATTGGAATGACATAACGAATAAAATGACTCTGTGGTTTCTGAACAAGAATAATTTCCAACAAATTAGTATGTAACAAGCAGCCAGGGCATTATTTAATTACAATTGCTGCTATTTCAAGATAAAATTTGTCAACAATCCAAGGGCTTCTCATGCCAGAAAAATATGTTTACAATTACTCACTTAAACCTACCTCAATACAAACGAAAGTGCCTCTCAAATTATACCGAAAGGAAATTCCGGAAATCTTTAGCTTTGAGCACGCAATACTTGGAAAATCCACATATTTACGACCGAACAGCCGAGCAAATAATTTTCGTACGAATTATAATTAACGTTACAATTTCAAAGAAAGCTAATAAACAATTTCTTCGAAAGATTGTAATCCTTTAACCGCGAGTTTTAAATAAGGCACGGACTTTAACGCATGCGTAAATCAATCTTTATGACCCTTTGTATGGGAAGTAGGGGAGGATCCCCTATGGCATGGCAAGAATAGATTGCTTGAAGTTGTAGAATGAAGAAATCCCACAGAAAATACTAAGGAAATTTCGACTTTATTTTTTTAGTGATAGAGGTGGTGTTCCTATCAATGATGATGTCGGAAACTGTCTTGCATATAGAAAATGAAATGTACCGGACGTTGACGCCGTTAATGTTGCTAACTGTACTAGTGCTTTCGTTTTGAATATTTACATGTTAATTAAACAGATACTTGAAACGGTAAAACGACGGGAACGTTACGTTTTATACCGCTGGTTAATGTCAAGGGACTTATTATGCGACCCTTTTTCACTCAAGGTTAGTGAAATGTACTTAGTAGGTATTTATTTTTGAAGAACAAAATACATACATACATTTTTTTGTTTAGAAAAAGACAACTCCCGCACTAAGAATTGCTCTTGTGTCGCAGGACTTTTACAAACATACAAACAACGGACACCAAGTACAAGTAGACCCGAAACAACTATTTATTTTACTAACTAGATCGCACAAATAATGTCATACATACAAAATATCACACCATTTCCTACCGCTGGTCCTGTATGTGACAAGATGTATGGATGTGAACGAGGCAAGGGAAGTTTGTAAGGATCATTCCAAGTGCTCTTATTTAGTTTCTACCTAGTTCCCTTCCCCTGTGTGAAAATGGCGAAGAACATAATATTTAGCAAACTCAAGCGAAGCCCAGCAGCAAATTGCTAATGGAGTTTAATAAACTGTAACAGATTTTATTAATATCTTTAATACTTCGCCCCTTTTAAAATACGATAGGGGTGACGAACAATACCAAGAAGTGTTTCTAAAGTAGCAAAATTTTATAATAGGTACCTAGTTCCATAATAGTCAAGAAATCTATTGTTATTTGGATTTAATTAGTGCTTCATTGTTCTTTTTCTTTCCCGCGACCTTTTATTAGGGTTCTAAAGATTAAAAATTGAATTTAATTACCGAGGCTTCGCAGTCTGTCTGACACAGTTTGTCAGGGACCCAAATAGCTAGACAATTGAAATTTTGACATTTGATGTCATCTACTGCGGATGAAATTTCAAAAACAATATTTCAAACGGAATAAAAGAAATATTTAAGGGGGCTCCGATACAACAGTAGTGCTTTTGTGCTGTTTTTTAAACAACTCTAGAACATGATTATTCACATAGAATACATAATGTTTTCTGTTTTCTATGATTCTTTTCAATTTACTGTCCTTAATCTGGTGTTATGTTGTGTGTGTCTATAATAGTTAAATATAGTTATCTACTAACATATTTCACAGACACAATGTGGCAATCCAAGGCCGCTTCAGCCGGTGTTTACTCATTGTGACTGTAATAAAAATGTGGACAAACATTATTATTAAAAGTACTTGAGTATTCATACTCAGCCATTTTGAAATAGCACTTGATATTTCTTTAGTAAGATAACTTCATGATTAAACGATGAATAATGTACTTGTTTTTTTGTATATTTGTAAGTTTGCAGAATCTAGTAACATGCCTGGTATATGGCAATATGCTCGCCCCTTATAACATAGGACTAACATCGTTAATGGCGAAACGCGGGTGTTTTTCGTACATCTCTGCCTACACTTTCGTGTGTAACAAACGTAATCCATACTAATATTATAAATGCGAAAGTAACTCTGTCTGTCTGTCTGCTACTCAATCACGCCTTAACTACTGAACCAATTTGCATGAAATTTGGTATGGAGATACTTTGATACCCGAGAAAGGACATAGGCTATATAGGTATATCATCACGCTACGACCAAAAGGAGCAGAGTACCAGTAAAAAATGTTACAAAAACGGGGAAAAATTTCACCCATTCTCTCTTATTGGACGCAAGCGAAGTTGCGCGGGTCAGCTAGTATTATATATGTACTCGTATGTCTGTATCATATGATAGTTGAAATCGAATAAATACTAAGTAAAATAATAGCAAAACCAAATGAAATATTAATAAAGGTCAAAGGGACTTTTCATATAACTTATGCGCATACGCACTTTCTAACATTTATAACCTGACCAAAATAAAACAACATTTCATTGCCCTTGAATTTCTTATCAATGCTATAATTGAATTTGATCGTGTAAAACATTTTACTACTGTTTCTATACATTGAATCAGTCCATTGTTCTTTCGTAGTGGAATGAATACACATATTTGCTTTGATTTCAATCGATACAATGTTCATGTTTGTGAAATTACAATCGATTGCTGTCATGTGATTTCGATATTTGTCGGTAAAAACAATAAACTTCTATGTTGGTAGTAAACAAAGTAAGATTTGTCGAACTATCAACATTTTTTTCAACGAGGTTTATCAAAGCCTCGACCATCTTTTGAAAAAACGTCTCGTGTGAAATGTCAAACATATGAACATTAATACATTTATACATTGTTTGTATGTTTGTAAATCCCCGCGTCACAAGAGCATTCTTAGTGCGGGAGTTGTCTTGTCTTTAAAACACTATAGTAATTACCTATTTTGTTACTACGCACTGCAGACCTAGCTGTCTTGCTTTCCTTCGTGACTTCTTCAGATTTTAAGTACTTATGTAGTTTATTATCGATACGAGACAGGAACACTAGACCGTGATATTTTTTTTAGCTGCTGATTACGTTACTTCGGAATACAATTATTTTTCGAAATATTTAGTAAGGTACCAATGAATATGTCCAAAGCAACGTGTTGAATAAGGCAATGATGAATTGATCAAGTAGCTCGTCCATTATACAGCAGTTCGTTCATAATTAAACGTGGAACACCAAATACAAATGACAAAGAAATACGATAGGGTCAATGTCAAGCTTTCATTAATGCGTTAAAGTAACTAGGGGAAGCAATTATAAATTAAAATAAAGTAAAACTCTGGGACCCCCATAAAATAATTAACTTCATCACCATACTAATTTCTTATGTCCTGTTAATTGATTTATTCGTTAATGGCATGTTAAATCCTATTATACTAAGGGGCATTCATTGTAAGCTCTAGATCGGAAATCCTGCTCCCTCTAATATATTTTACTGTGGGTTAGAGCGAGACATCCTAGGATTGCCTAGGAATGTTGAAAATAGCGTAACTGGTCGTTTTAATTCTAGCTAGACAGACTGCCAGACATTGTAATAGTCTAGGTTGTCATTGAAACGTCAGATTAGCATTTTAGTTAGGGTTTTAAATTCTTTCATGCAATTTTATGTAGCGACTCTTTTCTGAAATGGTGTTGTACTAATATAGCCAGCCCTTTTATTAAAAAATGGCTTGATATAGGAATCTTGTTTGGAATTAAAGGTAGACCTTCTTTATGCTGTCCCTTTGACGATGGTGCCAAGGGTCACTTATAAGGTAATTATTTACAACTAGCTGACCCGCGCAACTTCGCTTGCGTCACCTAAGAGAATGGGTAAAAATTTTCCCCGTTTTTGTAACATTTTTCGTTGCTACTCCGCTCCTAATGACCGTAGCGTGATGTTATATAGCCTATAGCCTTCCTCGATAAATGGGCGGCTATCTAACACTGAAAGAATTTTTCAAATCGGACCAGTAGTTCCTGAGATTAGCGCGTTCAAACAAACAAACAAACAAACAAACAAACAAACAAACTCTTCAGCTTTATTATATTAGTATAGATTCCTAAGAAGTACGAGTATGTAGTTGCTAGGCTGAAACAGAAAACTGCAAAAGCGTAATAATTAATACGCATTTTTAAGAATCCCACACTGAATGCTCTAAAATTAAAGATCTTAACTAAATTAACCTTGAATTAAAATAGTTGTTACGCTACCTACCTATTGGTTTTTGTAATTTTAGAAATACATCAGTGGTAAAGAATACTATTTGACAACCATGAAGCATTATTTTTCGTTGACAACCTTAGCTAATGTATTACTAAAGATATTTCGCTGTCGAAGAAACGTGTTATGTCACTGATTTGGAAAAAGATTAGGTACTTATAGAGTACTAATAACTTGGAATATTAGGGCACATCAATCTGGTGTAATCTGAAACCACTACAAAATAAGTGCAAGACTATCTGTAATGGATTTCATATAATAAGAAAGTATGGAGTAATGAAATTTTCATTGTGTCTGTCAAACTCACCATCACGTTTTTTACAAAATTAAACCTCCTCCTTTTCCAAAGTCGGTTAAAAAAGACAAGTTCCAATGTTGTTAGCTTACTAACGGTAGCTGTCGATCACGAGTTCCCCGATTCAATTTCCGGATCGAGCAATCTGTTTACGGGGCTTCCTACTCGGAAATTTGGAGTAGCAGCAGGCTGCTCTTTGCTCTCTTCGGGAAGTCTAAATATTTGGCTTGCCCCTTTTAACATAGGATAATAAAGATAACTGGTTGAATCTTGACAACACCTATGTCGAACATTGCAGAGAATTTCTTAATACCTAGTTCATGGTTCTTAAAATCGGGGAACTTTAATGTTCATTAATCTAGTTAAAGGAAGTAGTTAGTTGTTAAAGGAGTAAGTTGTGTGCTTCTTATCCTTGGATGGATCACTTCGTATTGCATTTCGGCTACGTTTATGACCCGGTTGCTGTAAATGAATTACTCTTTACGTGTCCTTTAAAATTAACTTTTTAATATCATAAAATTTCGTGAGCGACTAAGGTAGTCGACTGACTGTAAATAATTAGACACTGTCAATGTCCACTGTTGTAAAATAGATAGGTATTGTAATGATACAAGCCGGTTTAAATAACAATGGTACGTGCAGGTCAAGGGGTAATAGGATTGCGGGTTGAGGCGACCATTCTTTAATCGCACAATGTCCATTACATCATGGATGAAATAATACCTCATTGGACGTTACATTATGTCAATATTATACAAATGTCTGACATAAATAGAATTTATTATGTACTCTGTTCATGATAGGTACAAAGAATAAGTATCGCACTATTTTCTTTTTTTTTTAAACTACTCCCAGTTTAAGAATTGTTCGTGTCGCGGGGACTTTTACAAACATACAAACAACGAACACAAAGTACAACAAGACCCGAAACAATTATTTGTGGACCGCACAAAAAATGTCCCGTGTGGGAATCGAACCCACGACTTCCCGACGTAATGGTAGCGGCGTGGCGACCTTAACCAATGCGGACTTTAACTCAATCGATAGTCCCAAATCAACAGTTTCTAGTCTGTACAAATATTTTCTTTCATCTGGGATCTGAAGTCTGAACCCACAACCAACTCAGTGTAGGTATAACAGAAGCCCGGTGACACGGTAACCACTGCGCTACAGGCGTGGTCTACTATATTGTAACACAACATTTGCATTCTATGGCCACATTCATCTACCTTTAAGAAAACCACCATGACACGTGAGCTATAAACACAGGTTTTTACGTCCCTGTTTTACGATAAATAAGAATTCCGACTCGGCAAAAATGTGCTGGCTCGGTTTTTGAAAAACCACTAAGAATCTTTACTATTACGTGAGTTATAGCAAAAAAGTTTCTATACAAATGTTATAAGGTATAAACAAAATTCACAATGAATACCAGTTATAAGAGGCAAAAAATATACTATCAGGGCCCATCTTTTCATCCCAAATCCGTCGCCCATTGCGCATGACACGAAGTATTGCCAACCGTAAGGACCCTAGAAACTCGAAGGGCTGGTCCGTAAATGGGGTCATTCACCGAGATCAAGGCTACAAACATTGCCATTTTAGGACGGACAAAAAAACCGAATGTACTATTTGATACTACTAATTCGTTAGCTCATGTTTATAGTTGTTTAACCGTCGTTAATTTAAAACTGTACGATACAATTTTATTATCTTTATGGGAGAATGCTATCAGAAATGTCAAAATATATTTTACGCCTACCTACCGTTTGTTAAAATTTTGCTAAGCGCGATTTTACTGTCGACCGCGTTGTCGTTATCTAAAGCGGCATAATATACGATCTTTGCAAAACGATGTGAGATCGAAATACACAGAACTCTCAACTCAAATGATTATCTAAGATATAAACATGCTTCAGTCGACGAGATAATACCAACACTCAAGATTTAAAGTGGAAAACGCATTATCTTCCAACGTTTTCGCAATAATCGCCGGCAACCTATATCTAACAGAAAATTAGGTCAGTCTATTCCCAAGCGTAGATTTTGGCAAAAGAATAAATGTTACGGCAGTTTCGAAACATACTTTATACACATAGAATACAACATAGCACATTTATGTGAACGAAAAGCACCAAAGAGTAGTTTTTATCGCGATTTTACGCGAAAACAACAGGTGCGAAACGTAAATTCTTACCTGCAAGTGTATCGGCACTTTTTTCACTGGAGCGTTGGTCATTTTCACAAAATCCAAACACTATGCACTATAACAATGTTTATTTATAAAACGGGTGTAGGCGGTAACGCGTTTAAAAAAATCGCAAATGTGTGGATGAGCAACCCGGCGCAGCAATATTCACTATCGACAAATGCCTACTGATTATTTTCATTGAGTTTACTACAAACCCCACCACTGCGCATGCGTAAAATTTTGCCCTTCGTTTTGGTTGGTTGATGGAATTCAAGTGAAGCCATTCACTAAGTGTCTTACTAGTTCATCATAAAATTGGAAGATGGCAGCACTACAAAATAACCTTTGACCTCTTTTTAATACGTATATTAACTTTATATTCATAAAATATAAATTATTATAAATAATTCATTAGAACTTAACACTAGATTATTATAGAATATTTTAGAATGCTTTGATAAGGTAAACTAAACTTAAGAGTCATTGCGTTCACTCAAATTGTTGGAAATAACTCTCGTGTTACACGAAAGATGGCGTTGTTTACAATAATAGCAAGCCGATCATTACGTGAAGTGAGCTCGTAGCAACCAAAACATTCAATCGAACCATGAGTCGGGCGCCAGTAATATTTCGCGCCCGAAATATTCGCGGAGTTTAGAGAAAATAATAATTTACCAAAAACACTAAATGTGGAGTGAAGTGGTTTAATAAGTTGTTATATTTGGACCCATGCCCTCACTACACCTGAAGCCTGGAACGGTAAATAATTTTAATACATTCATAAAATTTTTGATTATTTTTTAAGCTTTGTCGTAAGAATAGCCGTGAATTCCAGTTTAGTTATAAATATACGGTGGCGGGAATAGCATACCGTGGCATTGGGATAGCCCTACTAGTTTTAATTTTGGACGTTATCGTCGTAAATTATCTCGACGTCCGATTCAAAAATAATATTTGGGGCAATATTTATGTTAGTTCGACGCTTTAGTATATACCTAACTCCAGTCACATTAGGTATATTTATTTAAGAGTATTTCTATACATGTACCTACAAAATGTAAGAGCTATAAAATTTCGGCTCAATTTTGCCGCAGTTAGAATTGCTCTTACGTTAAATAAAGGTTTTGTTTCTTAGCCAAAATAAAATGGAAACTCCGACCACAGTAAAGTACCTACATCGTGTTCCAAGAATTCCTTTGAGTTAAAATCTTACGACAGAACGAAACCCTTCCGTGAATTTTTGCGTAAGTTTCAGTGGAACCAACGGATCGTTTTAAAATAATTATTTTTCGCGCTTGCGTGTATTTTGTTCTTGGTTACCATATCTGCTATGTTATTAAATGTTTTTTAATACAATATATACCTACCTATTTGAAATAAAAAAATGGTGCGTTATTTTTTAACGCTAGCAGACGTCTTTGCGCTACCGAAAACAAAAAGATGAATCCTAAACGAGAAGAAAAAGAAAAGCATCTTGACAAAAAATCTCTTTTTACATTACAAAAGAGGTTCTTTTGTCGTTAATTACTGGGTAAAAATAAGACAAAAGCGCTAACTGTGACTGCGTTTTGATACGTCTAAGCTTAATTTCAATCTACGCAACAACGACACATGTTGTTTTTTCAAAAAGTGAATAGGTACCTAGGTAATAATCAGATTTATATTTTAAATGCATGACAGTTGACACTAAATACCTAACTAATTGTAGTACAGTAACTTTATGTTTTCTTATTCGGTTAATTTAAAATTAAAAGTTAAACTTGTCACTATCAACACACACTACAATCTATCAATAAAAAAAACTTATATTAGAAAATACCGCCAACATTTGATCAAATCCGGTCCATCTTACGTTAATGTAGACTAGATGAGTAGACGACATATCAATAAAATAGTACCTATGTTTGCATTTGTTGGCACCATGTACTGATTATAATGACTAATAGAAATAATGTTGTCAAGCATTAATACTACATAGATCTATCTATCTATAAGTACAACGAGTTTCCATGTCGTAGAGAAAATAATCTATACTTACACTTAAATAAAAATTAAGCGCATTCTAATATTTTTATAAGACAAAATATGCGAAAAATATTCGTATAACAATTTACTAGCGAGTGGACAGTATATAAATACACAGCGTTCGATAATATTTCTTATATGAAATTAAACCGTATACTCGTATACCTTCGTGGGTTCGCCCGTAGGGCAAAGGATAAAATCTTCTTCGGGGTTAAAAGCTGGCCTCTTTCTCCCTGCAAAAAATCACGTCAATACAACTCTTGGATTTGAACCGACAATATAAAAATAAAAATTCACATTTATCGTATCATAATATAAGAAAAGGAATTCTTACTTGAAAATATTTATTTCAGTTACAGATTCTACGTTTTTTCGAGCTTTCGTTATTCAACCGTTAATTAAGGATAGGCCCCAGATTCATCACCAAAATGAATTAATACTTATACCAACAATAGATTCCTAATTTACAATATCCGCAATACTAAAACTACCTGCACAGAATCAGGACTTTTTCCTATAGTGGCAGACAAAGACCAATGACACTACCATCTATGGTTATAAAACCAAATTATAGCACATACATACTTATTTCTTTCGCACGATCCCTGCATAAAAAATATTTCGAACTCAATCAAACTCGCTATTTTGAGAATAAACCTTGCTGATATGCTATCAACTATTTACATACTGTTATTTTGATAATATTCCCTACATTAAACTTGTTTACGATTCCTCATGGCCTCAGATAAAGGTTACTATGCTAATTGATCTGTCGCGATAAGAGTGAAAAAAACATTATCTACTTTCTTGTTGAGATGTGACTTCAATCCTTCTGACTTTGCTTGTACGAAGTATTCCTCTTACAGCACCAGCTTTTTCAGCTCTTTCTTTTCGAAGTTTATTCCTTTTAGCATAAGATGCTGAAAAAACTAGTTGTAAATGAGCAAAACGTGCGTTTCAGCTATTTTATCGTCCATTCAACAGGTAAAATCCTCAATTTACGGGACAATAATATCGAACATCCGATAGAAAACTCAAGTTATACATTAAAATTGGGACGCGACCGACTCGTTGTATAAATACATCCAATAAACCTCTACAGATATTCATATAATTTTTGATCCCACCTAGCAGTCCACAAGTCATATATATGTACATATTTAAATTATAGCAAAGCTGCAAAGTTCCTTAAGCAATTCTGCATAAAAACAACGACCGAACGACGAAAAACGCGAATATTTTTAACCATTTCCGATTCTCAACACTAAACCTAAAAATCTGAGGCACGAATTCGTAATACCTCTCATTCACCATGTCTCTATAGAAATACACATCTATATAAGAGTTGTAACTATAATATATGTTTTACAGCAAAGCAAGATATTTTTTTCACGTCTTTAATATGAAACAAGGCCGTGCATCAAAGGGGACATAAAGCCGTTGGTCCCAGCTGTCATGAACATTAAATTGACATAGGGAGCGTAAGCCCTCAAGTTACAAGTATCTCGGAGTCTTCAAATTTGGCTGTTTTCGTGTTTTATAGCAAAAGATTTTTGACATAAGTCAGTCCTTTGTTTTTTTATCGAACTGGACTTTTTATCATTTATGTACCTGTGTCCTAGGGAAATAGTTTAACACCAAATAAAAAAATCATGCTTGGTACGCGGAAGTATAAAATACAGTTTTAAATTAGCCGGGAACAACGTAAAACACAACGTTATTGTCCTATTTTTAATATTAAAAGGTTCTTGCTCCATATGCATTCGGAAATGAGAACTGTTGCACATAATTCTAATTAAAAAGTAGCTCACAGAGTTTAGAAAAAAAATGTTTTACTACTAATTAATTACAGACTTTTTGATGACAGTAATTCCTGAGATAAGCTCACGAAAACAAACAAAATCGACTTTATAATACAGATTAATTACCGCATCACAGCGTAGTGTACAAAAACAAGCGCTTGGTATAATAAATTTTGTACGAGCGTATATCTTGTCCCTTTTATGTGTAGTCGCCTGCTTATCCCATGGAAAACCCCTTTGTTCTCGTTAACGAGCGATGGGAATACATAAGTATTCAATAATATGCCTCCAGTGACGTAATTCTGCTTAGTAATAGAACAAGTAAGACATTAATTTACCTGTAATGAATGAGTTTTAGCTGATGTATGTGCCTTATTTTGGTTTTGGGAAGTTTTCCGGGAAAAATAAGTATTTTTGTAGTTACTTATAGGATAAATTGATGATGAAAATATTAGCAGACTATTAATGGTAATCTGTAAAATGTCCAATATTATGATGGTCCTTCCTACACGTCGTACCCTATTTTATGTGAAATAAATATGTTTTACTCGTATCTTATCTTCTTAAAACCAGCCAGTAAAATATGTGTCTTGTTGTTTCTAGTCATAAATTCTGATTTAGTTATTCCGTAGCTTATATTAATAAAGTACCAAATTATATATTTTATAAAAAAAATTACAACTGAATCCTGAGATACAAACGGAAATACGCTTGTCTTATTAAATCGTAACTCCGTCGTTACAGCAAAAATATGACGATTCCCAAAAAATCTTGCGTCTATTGATACAAAAAGCCCAAAGTGTTGAAGCCAAGACGAATGTCAATAACATTCCACGTTTATATCCACATCAAAAGATTTTATCTCCCTCCCCCACTTCTGGCCCCTCGAGATGCTGTACACTTATTCCGCGAAATAGTCGAGATGTCATCTTATATGGTTACCTACTTCGAAGGCTGAGGTTTTGTCGCGATAATACTACTTCAATGTCGAGGAAAAAGCTATTCAACCATGAAATATAATAGATGACAGTTGGTATAGTCACGAGCAGAAATACGTACAATGTCACGTTTTCAAAATCCATACTAAATACATAATTAAAATACATAAAACCTGTTATGTTCTCAAAATCGCTGAAAAAGTATCGAGTCTAAGTAAGTCCCAGGCTACTTTTATTTCAAACATAATGTGTACTGAAGCCAAGCTACATTAGCTAGTTACTTATCTACGAATATCTAATCTACTAAGAAAATCATAAAAATAGTAAATGTGGCTGTAATTTCACTGTAATAAAATTATATAGTAGAAAGATAATTTTGAAGTCAACAAATCACAACATCACAAGTTTCCTATTTTACTGATATAAAGACCGATTGAAATGGTTATCCATCTTTGCGCCTGACTGTACACAAATTGGTCACTACTTTTTCTTTCAGCAAGAGCTAAGTGCTATTTAACCGTTTAAAAGCTTCTCCAGTACTAGCTGACTTTTACAACAGTAAGTCGTTTTTTATGACTTTTTACTACGACAACGGTCAGATACTACTGAGCAGTGTTGGACTATAAAAAGAAGCTATTTCTTCGGAGTGCATGTTCATTGTTAGTCTCGTGTCTACTGTCATTGTACCTACGGTCAATTGTAAGCAAATATAAAGGTGATTTTGGCTTAGCTTTGGGATAAAACTGTGAGAAAAGTGCATACCTATTCATAATACCGTAACATTGTCTTCGATGTTATGTTTTCTTCGCATGATCAGATTTTTTAGTCCCTGAAGAAGAAGGTTTGTGTAAAAGTTGTAAATGGTTTTCGGCAACTTAAACCGGGTCATAATGTATAATAGAATACGGGAATTAACGCGAACACGCATACTACACTAGATAGTCTGCCTGGGACCACGGCGAGTGCAACCTGCGCCGAAACGTTAGGCATTTTAAGGTAAAATGCGTGTTCGCGTTAATTCCCGTATTCTATTATACATTAAACATGCAACGCGAGAGTTTAAAAGTTAAACCGGGTCAGGCTGGGGCGGGCCCCTAGTAAGATTATAAAGACAGTTTTAAAAAATCTCTATTGAATGAAAAGATCTCTAAAAACTCGTGCAGAGGCTTTACAAAATCCAGCTTATGCACTATTAAACCTTACAAATAAAAGCCTGAATATAAAAACAAAGCCTTCTAAAGGCCATTCTGCACATGTCTATCAAGGGGTGTGTTCGCGTCGCCTATTCGTGTCATTGGCCATAACCTTGTGAATGTCAATGGGATCGATATTCCGATGTTTATGTACTAACTTATTAACTTGCCTTCTAGACGGGATACTTCGTTGTAGAAAGCTGTTGAAATAAAATGGTCTTTGTTTTGCTGAATTGAAAGCGTTAGAAGGTAATTGACTGTCGTAATATTATACGGTATATTTTTCTCTTGGGATTGCTAAAGTCGATGTGCTCTTGAACTAAGCTTTAATATTTTCGTTTAGATATTGAGTTTGGCTTGCATTACACAGATACAAAATAATTATAAACACGATTATACAATTTTATTTTTTATTTCTCAACGATAAAAATAATAATAATAAGTCCATCGCATTACTTAGTTACATGAAAATTTATTTTCTTGCTTTAAATGGTGGATGTAACAGACCTACCTTATAAACACTTGTAGTAATATTAGTATGTAGTGAATTTTCCGTTATTCAGCACTCTCTTATTACACCAAGAGGACATGGTGAATGTCAAGAATGGTCACGTTTTATCACCTTATTATAAAAAAAATACGTATTAAACTTCCATATCGTAAAAGTCTTTAGAAAACGGTTTTTTCTCTCTATATGCAAATCGCGCACGGGCATGTAAATGAGGGCTAAAGGAATAATTAATGACCTTTCGCTAACATGCACCAAGCACGCTGAATGGCCCGTGGAACTCATCAATAAATTACTGCATGCAGAATATAAGAGCACTGCAAACTGAATGGAAATATATGCCAAGCTTTTAGAGAGCCTATTGGTATTTATGCGGAAATTACAACGCAGTTAGTCGCATGAACACAATTGGATAGATTTCTAAATATTTTTCGAAATTAATGTCCATTTCATCACTGGTAACTAATCTAATACCCGTTGATAATAGATGAGTGCAATTTGCATAATTCGTAATAGTATTTTTAGTGGCTTCTCCTTCAATATATGTATGTTTGTAAAAGTCCCCGCGACACAAGAGCAGTTCTAAGTGCGGGAGTTGTCTTTTAAAAAAGAAATACTTTTGTTAAATTCCTTCACACCAATCTTACTTGTCTAAGCCGCATATAGAAAGACGAATATATTATAGAGGTAACAAACAAACATATAATAGTGAATATTTCGCCCTTGAATTCATGCTTCCTATCTAACAATCATATTTTTATAACCCCTGTTTTCTTTTAACATGTCAAACAAAATGAGTTCTCCTATCATCACCATGATTTTACCCAAAGGAATGTCACTTATGTCAATTCATGCCTCCATTATTATCTCACTCTTTCGGTAACTTCCGTTTCCGAGTGTTCTCCAGTTGATAACGTGATAACTGACGGAAAGTAGATGTTGATAAATTCTTTACATCCTTTATTAAAAAATAACATAATTTTGTATGTGATGTAATAATTATGTTTATATGATATCACTAGCTTATATTATGACAGCCCTCCAGCAGTTTTAGAAATTAAATTAGAAGTCTGTTTTATGGGGAGTTTATTACCAAGTGGTAGGTATAAGGAGGAAGCTTTAATATCTCGAGCAAGCCTGTATCTTCATTAACAGCATAGAAAAGAAATAGTTATTGAAACGTGAAACATTCAATTTTAGCAGAATAGACTTCGTCGTAAGGGTTACATTTTTGAGTTTCCAACTTTCAGCCAAGTATTTAATTTAAGGATCAATCACGTGTGCAAATAACTGAAAGTTTACAACATATGTATTTTCTAACTATCGTACTGAAAATATACTTAAAATAGACTGAAATAGACTATACGGCGTGGTAGCCTCATTATCATTAAAACAATGAATGCTTATGACGAATGACATTAACTAAATACGTCAGTTAGTTTGAAATGTAAACATTTATGACGTGTGACGTTGAAGACCTGTCTTTATGTACTCATTGTATCAGTATTTGAGGAGTTTACAGAGAAAATATGAAGACTGTAATCCACGTTAAAAGAGTATGAGCCAATGATGACCTTCTTGGCGCAGTGGTTAAGCTGGTCTCCACGTCACTACCATTGGGTCAGGAGGTCATGGGTTCGCTACCGAACTTCAGGCTGAAAGTGATGTAATGTAGCTACTAGTTTATGTTTTGTTAAGTAATGTAAAATATTTCAAGAAATCCAAAGGCTTTTTTTAAACCTTCTGAGCTGATCATTGACCGACCGTTTAGCAAAACCTTATAGTAAGTTAAAATTACAACGATGTCGTAATTCTTTTCTCCATATAATTTAATTACAGCAGGAAATATGTTTCGACAAGCAACAACGCCGTAATCTTTTAAAAGTCAATAGAATTTTATATTAAACTTGTTAGCGAACGAGGGCCAAGGTTACGAGAGTAATTATTCAGACTCACTTTTATATTTTATATTAATTTCTCTTTCTTATTTTGTAGCTGACCAATTTTAATGGCCTATTTCAGCAGTTATGTAATCTTCTGTATGGGTGTATGGGTTAAATGTAAACATCTCAATACTCGATAATACCGACCGTAGGAAATCCTACTAATATTTGAAAGTTTGTGCGTATGTATGGATGTCTGTTACTCTTTAACGCAAATACTACTGAACCGATTATGATGAAATTTGGTATGCAGGTAGCTGAAGACCCAGAATAATACATAGGCTTTTTATCCCGGAGTTTCGAGGGATCGGGGTTTACACGGGAAAGGTTTCGGGCGCCCTCTAGTTTTATTACTATTATGTAAAGTATACAAACTCTTATGTAAAGTCATCGTTTCATCAGTCAAGTAAACTACATAGTGAAACACATCCCTTTCAGGACAAAATTCTTGCTATAACATAGCCAAACATTTATTTAGTCATTAAACTAAATTGACGAATAAATAATGAATACCTATCTAACGTTTAATAAACTAGTATGAGCCTTATCACGATAGTCCTTCACTGTCAAGGCTACTGATAAAGGTACTCGTAAAATAACTCGGCTCTTTTGACCTTTTGTTTTGACAACCAGACTTAGAGCTTTAATGGTGATTGGATCCGAAGTAAATACTCGCGTGACAAAGTAAATAAGCTTCACGCAGGAAGCATTGTGCAGATATTTATTGATAGATTTTTTATATTTATTTTTAAAAATAGGTAACTCCCACCCTAAGAATTGCTTTCTGAACTCCCACACAGCTAATAAATTGCTCTTGTATCGCGGGGAGTTTTAGTACATACAAACACCGTTTTAACATACAAGAAACGGATACAATGCAACCAAACCCGAAAATCTAATTGTGGATCCCACAAATATTTGTTACGTGTTATAATCGAGAGTTTTTTTCAACCCAACGTCCGTATTTGGCCTTATAGACTTCTTAGTGCGGCAGTATTCTTTTAAAAGAAGACGAAACCATGTATCTACCTACATAATAAGGCATATAAATACTTTAGGTTTAATAATTTGATTCGAACACAAATAATGCTATAACAAATACTGCTCGAACTGGTTTAAAATTTTACTTTCAATGCGGTAGTTTGAAATAGTTACTGAAGATGTCAATCCCGGAGTTCCAATTGAAAAAGTTCTGAACTCTTCTCTCTAGCAAATATAAAATGAATGCGCTATCGGCTTTGCAGTATCCAGCTAGATTTCTATGTTGAACTATTGCAAACTGAATCGTATTTTGTCAGACAAGCAACAATTTCAGGTTTGTAATTTTGGCTGATTTTCAAACAAATCATCGATGCCATCAACGGAAACCAGTACGATCGTAATATGCTATCAGTATTTTAGCACATTTTTCAAGCGTCAAAATATACATATATTTAATTTACAGTTTGAAAAAGAGCTGAGCAGACACAGCTATAGCTCGATCTCTAAATTAGGAACTATCAAATATCGCGATTTTGGCATTCAAAGTGTACTGAGAAATAGTTCTTACGGCAGCCGTTACAGGAGGAGTTAATGGTTGTCAATAGTATTAGGAAATCACCCCTGTGTGTGTTCGGGTACCACTTTTCACAAGGTTTCCAATAAAAAAAATTGCTTTCATATGTTACATGTAAATAATAGTGTCAACATGAACCCTGTAAGGGCGCAGCAAATCTCTAACAATATAATTATTTTCAAACCCCAACGACACAAAATGAATTTCTCTGTACGAATAAACTTATCTCTGAAATAAAGGTGTAACCTCAAAGATGTGTTGCGAGATCATTCTATCCATTATTCAGTACCCATTCAGCCGGTACTTCGTATCGATCAGGCTCTTATCGCGTTGTAATCTCTATTGGAAAAAGCTTTCAGTGTCGATTGATTCGCGTTTATTTACACAACACACTGGCTGTTGTGGGAATATTCTGTATGTTTTGTTAGTTTGTTGTCAGATCAGGGAGAAATTGCGGTTTGATCTCCATTTTATCCAGAAAAGACTGGGCTTATTCTTTCTGATAGAATTGTCAGGTGTAAACTTTTGTTATGCTAAAACTATCGTAGACTATCGTTGAGTATTCGTTTTCGACAGTCCCCTGGACTCATCCCAATCAGAATGACGTATACCGATTAGGTTGGTTCCAGGGGACTGTGAAACTTATAGTCCAATATGTATTGTGTTCTCAAAGAGTTTAAAAAAGGTGAACCAATAGACTGTATTAGGGCGATCTTTAATTTCTGATATGGACCTATGATGTCAATAATAAGTAATCAACCCTACATAAAAGAATCCCTTTGTAAACAATCACTTCAAAAATATTAAAACCGAAATTACGTTATACCTTATTTTTATACATTTAGAGTACATTATCGAATACCACATGCGTTTTAACGTAAAAAGCTTGTGTGGGCGAGGCTTCGAATAATGAGGTTCTGTGACATGAAAATAATGAAGTACATGTTGTCAACCAATATATTAATTAAGGCTTCGCATCAAACAATCAATTAACAATCTCTTGTGCTATGTAATGCGACGCTCGGAGTGCTCAGACCTTCCAAATAACGTTTTAAAAGGTCAGCTCAATATTTAACTCTATTTACAACGCAGGTTTTTATTTGAAGCTATGGCTGCAGATATTCACCTTATAATAAATTCAACCCACTAATGTACCACTACTGCTGGGCAAGAGTCTCCTCCCGTAATGAGGGAGGGGTTAGGCCTTTAGTCCACCACGCTGGCCAAGTGCGGTTATAATAAAATTTTCCCACAGTTATTAAAGTATAATCTAAGCTTTACAATGGCTGTCTGTTTGTGTGGCTATCTACAACTAAGCTCAGAAAAGTATGTATAACATTTCTATTGAACGTGTTAGATTTTCGTGGTTTCAATTCTTGTATGATACACAGCGGAAAGCAATTTTATACTATGTAGTGATTTTGCTGGCTCATCCAGTTGTGGAACCTCATATCATAGATAATTATATCTCTCATTTGTATTATACCTAATAGCTATCATTAAGACTAGAAAATTACAGGCTTCAGTGATTTGATTGTGTTACTATGTAGTTTTTAATGTATTCTGTATGAAACTATAGAAATATGATACGTAATATACGGTTTATTTGGATAATGGATATTCAAGGACTTTTTGCCTAGTAACAAACATGGCAATGATCGTTGGGAGACTGAAATTTTTTCGACGTAGGTTACGTAGGTTGACAAAAATAGCGCAAATTAACTATTGATGAGTATTTATAAATAATAATCAAGTTCCTTTATCAGTTGGAATACAGTCAAATGTGACATCTTTATTATCTTATAAATAATTTGATACATTTTTTTAAGTTTATTAATCAAGCGCAACAAAATCAAGACTTTCATAAAAAATATGCTTTATGTAAAATTCACATTCGCCAAAAACTTATACACTACACTTACTTATACATTACACATAATAACAGACAAACTAAAATAAAAAAATAAATGATGAAGGTTTTCTATTATTATTCCTATTTGAAAACTAAGTTGGACATAAAACGACGACTATGTTTGCAAACTTACGATTTAAACTTGAACACAAGCTTGGGGCATTGGACCAGTGCCAATAAACTTATTCTCTGTTACAATGGAATATTGAATTATCAGCATTTCTGGTTTACTAAATTAAAATATGTCAGGTGCACTCTTCGGTGGGTAGATAGAATGGAACTTCAAACCAATTTCAACGACCACTCTTGGGAGAACTTTTGACATATTTTGTAAACAGTATGATTCTCTACAATCGGAACCATCGAGTATTGAAAGTTTGACATTTAAAATGTACTGCTAAAATAGTTGCTACGACGCCCGCTACAGGCGCTGAACCGACTGTCATTCATAATTTTTCAGTAGCTAGCCGGTTGTCGCTAGTAGTATAGAATTGCGGTACAGTTGTCGTTTCTGATAGTATAGTACAGTTTCTATTAATTTTAGTATTTAGAGTCATTCAGTACTGGCTGACAACGCACAGCCGAAACTTCTGAGCGTAGAGCGTTGATCTTTGGTATGAAGATTCCTTAGGAAGTGAAAATGATCATTAAGAGAGGATTTTCGGAAATTCTACCCCGAAGGGGGTAAACATGGATTATTAATTTTCACTTTAATATCTTTTGCTGATTCTTTATGAGCAAAAAATGTGAAAACGGGAAAACTAGTCGAAGTTGATTATCACTGAAAAGTCTAGCATGTTAGCAAACAACTAAATATAAAACTTCATTATGACTTTCAAGTTTAACTACAATTGCAAGTTAACTGCGTGCAAACTACCTTTTCGTGTTTTGGTTAGAATGCGCAATGCAGAGTACCTAAAGCTGCAAACATTTATTAAATTGTCTTTAACAATAGGGTAGTATAAAAAACTATGCCTGTAATATTTTTTTTATTGAAATGGCCTCTGCATAATCATGAAGCTTGAAAAGGTTACCAAAAGTCATGGTGAACTATATTTTTTACTCTTTCAGATTCACATTATTTTTTTAGCTGTTTACATTTTAATGGAGTATTCAGTAAATTAGCCTGACAAAACTTTCTATTTCCTAGTGTTTGCTATTGGCTTGCTTTTATTACAGGGTGCCTGAATATCCTTCAGAGCCACGTGTATTCAAAAACCTTTTTAGGATAGTTAAGTTAAGTTAAATCTTAATATTATTAAATTCGAAATGACGCTTAAATACTACTTAATTCTAAAATTGATGGAAGGTTAGCCATTTTGCTTGAAACTCAAAAAAGACATTTGTTTTTATACCAAAACCAAACAACCCACCGAGCTGTAAGGCGAACTAATACATCTACTTAACACAAATGTCTTGCAAATATACCAACACACTGGGATCCATTTTATCCAAGCACCGAAACAATAACACTAACCATATTACGTTCCCATCGTCGCCATTTCAATTGCCATCAATTCATGGGGTACGATACCCATTGTCTTTATGGCTGATATTCGTTTAACCTAACGAACTCTGATGGGTTATGTGTGTATTGCAATTTTGTGTGTTGACTCATGAAACCATGAGTTAATATAGTTAAATGTTTTTCAGTGTATATTTATAGAGATACTAGGTATTGCTCGCGGCTTCGTCTGTGTGAAAATTCCTGTTATTAGAAGTATTCTATGCGATTGTCCAAATTTCATCAAAGTACCTTTTGTAATTTTTGCGCGAGGGAGTTTCAAACTTACTAGGGTTGTTGCTGTTGTTAAGTTACAAAAAATACAATATACTGACTATTTCAAATACTTTGTAAAAAGTTTACGAAATAAAGAATATTTTGAATCTGAATTTGAATTTGAATAAGGGAGAATGTACAGCATAGTGACTTTCAAATAGTTGGTAACTGAGATACGTAATAGCCTCCCTGAACAGTAAATCTGTTCCAATTTCTATAGAACTGTGAACTAGTGCCATTTCCATCCAATATCCGTCAGATAAAGCATACTTGAGGGGATTTTATTTCTTTTATTATCATAGGAAAGGAAATCGAGATGCGTCCTACTTCTCTCGTGATTTTCTTCAATTCCTATTGTAATGGGAAACGGAACGTAAGGGGAAAAGGCTTGCGATTGTTTTGTCGGATGTAAATTGTATTGGAAGTTACATAGGAAAAAATGGGGTAATTTTGTTCAAAGAGGTCGCTACTGTCGGAAGTAGGTTCTGCTTACTGATTTATGCACGTATGAAATTATAGCAAATCTCTCTGTTTGATAATTGTAGTTCAAACTATTCCTTGTGACATTATATTGATCAGGAAAATAGAAGCTACTTAGTAGGTATAGTGACTTCGGAGTCACTGCAGTGGCTATTTTGTTCGTGGTATTTCTTAAGTCAGACAAAAAGTTTCATGTCACTCTCGGTAACGCTCTCCGTGCCGAACTTACGTAGAATTCACGTTACATTACTCGGTGGATTACATTAAACATTACTCGTATGGACTCGGCTTTACAGATTCGTCAATTTATTGAATGAAAAGGACGGTCATGAATGAAGCCTCCAAATAATTAATTTTGTTTTTCCACGGATGAAACTTACAAATATTTAACCTTAAGTTTTTCTTTCAATATTTCTCAGCAAATGGATAAAATTGTTATAATTTTTCCATTAAATCTAAAGCTGTAAATCTCTGGAATGTTCTATAATTACTTTAATAAATTGTGTAAATAATTGCGAAGCAGGTGAGAGTACTAAATTACAAAGATCCAGTAATTCAGTCTGGCCAACGTCTAAATAATTTAAGACTCACGCGAATGGAAACTTTCAAACAGAACTTTTGTTGATTTTTTGGTAAAAGCTAAATTAACGGTGTTTATCTTTAAAACTTTGGAATAATACTTACCAATATTAAATAAAGCATTTTGCGTTAGCAGTGTAATCATTTGTATCGGCTATGATTACGTTTCTTAATTCTAGATTTTATTATGCCAAAGTTTATTCATCTTAAGGATACCAGGGAAAGTTTATAAGAGTCGTGATTAGTAGTTCGCTTCTCTACCGGCAACCGGCATGTCACCGAAAAATTTTGTATGAAAACTGATCAGCGCCTCTAATGGGCGTCGTAGGAACTATTTCGGCAGTACATTCTAAATGTCAAACTTTCGATACTCGACAGTACCGACTGTACAGAATCGCGCTACAGGACTAGATAGCTAACAAGCGAATGTTTCAAAAGTAACTGTGTATACCTAGTATCTAATGATAAATCAATGAAGCATCTTAACTTTGGCTTTGTAGCACAATCTAACCTTTAAAAAACAAGTACCTATAAATCTTTAACTTTAAACTCGAAAACACCAACATATTCCTTATCCCAGGCTTAATAAATGTACAAAATATATCCTACATTTATGCTAAAATATTGGTGCTAGAACCGAGGTATGACACCATAATGTGTTCCGGCCTTCAGACTAGGAGACAATGAAATTATACAATACAGTGGAACAGGCCCCGATGACCTTGTGCCCTGTACTGCTCTAAGATAAAACCCGGATTAGGGCGAAGAGTAACTAAGCTGAGAATTTGCGGCTGACATTTTGCTGACCGAGTGGTGTTAGGGTGAAGACGTTTGTTATCGAATTATGTGACCGCACTGTAGTAAAATTAATATATTATGGATAGTTCATTTTATAGGTATGGTTACCAGGTTAATAGATAACGTTAGAGGTTTATAGATATTAATAGATAATTAAATAGTATATAGATAAATTGTTATTGTCGCTATTTTTAGTTACAGTTTAAGATTTAGAATTCGGTAGATGGCTAATCACCTATTATTACAAAACACCGGTATCATAATACAGACATTTGAGAAGTCAGAGGAACATAAATTTTGCCACCAATAGTCAGTCAAATGTGTTGGTCCCTAGAGATAAAACCCGGGTTAAGGAGATTACAAGAGGAAACGAGGCGTAGAGCGAAACATAGTCTTGGTAAATATTTGGCACCGGCGAGATAGTGAATTTTCCTATTGAATTACTTTTAGGCATAGTATGGAGCAAACGGGCTGGATAGTGGAACTGCGATAGAAAATAGAATAATAGAGTGAAGAAAAAAGAGGTAGAATAGATTTTTTTCTTCAAGAACAATCTTTATTTTGTTGCTCTGTGGCGCAGTGGTTAAGGTGGTCGCTACGCCACTACCAGTGCGTCGGGAGTTCGTGGTTTTGATTCCCACACGGAGTGATTATTATTTGTGTGATCCACAAATAGTTGTTTCGGGTCTGGTTGTGACATTGTGTCCGTTGTTTGTTTGTTTGTTTGTTTGTAAAAGTCCGCGCTACAATAGCAATTGTTAGTGCGGGACTTGTATTTTTGAAAAATAAAACTAAGCCTCTTTTCGGTAGATTTTGAAGTATCAATTTTGTACTAAATTTGCTTAAAAAAAAAAAATATTTTGTTCCATTACTAACGTGAATTTATTAATCTGCAGCTTTTGAAAAAGGTGGAAGTCGTTTCTTTACTGCCTTGGAGGCGAAGCTAGTGGGCCTTCGAGGCCATTAAAAAATCATTTTTGGATTAATTACAATCTGAAGCAGCTGATAAAAAACCTTTAGCTGAAACACATATTTGTTGATACCTCTAATACTTATCCCCGCATAAGAATATGTGTGGTTTGTCTGGGTTGGACAAAAAAGTTTTTTGGCTCTTTACACGATAAATAAATCATCAAAACTTTCTCAGCCATAGTTAGTTTCTAGATCTAAGTTCCTGATGAATAGATAGACCTAAATTTATGAGAAAACTTGCTACAAACAACTAAATCTAAACTAATACAAAGGCGGAACTGTTATCGGCAGTACGAAGTACTTCTCCAATTTTGGTGTTCCATGTCATCAGTTTTGGTAGAGCACAATAAACGGTTCCAAATACGGAACAATGATTTACAAAACTTGTACTACATAGGCCTACTCTCGATAGAAACGTATTCGATCGAGTCGGATTCGAGCTGATGTCAAAACGTCCTCTTAAATTACAAACTAGCGCATCATTTTTAATATCAAAAGCATAATTTATGCATTTTAACTGCACGTGCACGTTTTAACAGCTCATTGTTTAACGGTCACCTCGCTGTGTGGTGGGTTAGAATCCCACCCGGGACAAATATTTATTTGATGAGAACTAGCATCTGTTCTGGTCTGGTTGTTAATTTATCGATATAAGTATGTATTTAGTAATATATAAGTATGTTTATCAGTTATTTGGTTACTATAGTACAAGCTCTGCTTATTTTGGAATAAAATATTCATATTTATATTTTGGTAAAATTTAATCATTAATTTATGCAAAGAGAGAATTTACTGCCAGTTCGGGAGGAACGGCCAATGAGAAGAGCTGGCAAAAACACACACTATTTAATTGCCAAATGGTTTTAAAGTGAACTCTGGATTAAAGTGATACTAATTACATATATTGCTTGGTTCATTTCCATTATTTTCATTGATATCAACTCGAATCTGTCTCGAACGCATTTAAATACGATTCTGTTCGAAGTAAGCCACTTGTTTTACAAGGTGTGTATCAAAAGAAGAAGTCACTCACATACTAATTTATGTACTTCATTTATTTATGTACTCAAATAAAGAAGTAATTGACTAGCCAAATGATGTAATATAGATTAATATGGATGAACATTAGCTCAGGGTTCAATAACCTACTGTTAGTCACTAAACAGTTCAGTATCTTAATGAATATGAAGGCCATTGTTTAATTATGGCGGACGGTTCCATGATAAAAAAACTTTGGACCATTTTTAATTGGTCATGGAGCTATTGGAGCTACCATATAATAGGAAAACTGTATTTTGTTTCATGGTCGTTTTGGTGCATATAAATCAGATGTAAACTACGAAAAAAATCTTATCGTTTATTTTTTTATAAGTACGATACCCTAAAACTATTCATCAAGTCGAATCATAGGTAAACACAAAAAAAAACAGAATTTTGGAACCTTCTTCTTTTTATAGGTTGGTCAAAGATTTTTGATAATAGCCAAAATTTTGCAGTTGTTTTACTATATTAAATTATCACTGTGATACATAACACGTTATTAAAATATTATATCGCATTTTGACTGTCTCCGTGGCGCAGAATAAATCATATATCGCTGAATTAATACACTTTTTATAAAAACGTACAATATTAAATAGCAATTTTTAATGGCTTCGCTATTCTCCACTTAAAATTCAACTCAAATAGTCTGCTAAGTCCACAACGGCGTAAGATAAGTGGTTGCTGGCTTACTATGAACAAACAGCTGTTCAAGACAAACGTGCCGCTAGGGCTTATGCCTTTGTCCGAATAAATCTGGACTAATAACAGTCTGGAACCTATGATAAATGGTGTTAGGTCTGCTGTGCTTGAACAGATACCTAGGTTATTTGATATTTTGTGGGTGACTTTATACTTGACAACATGCTCTTCTAAAACGAGTATTGTGTTGAGGATATAGTTTCTCGTGTATAACCCTTCAAAAGACGTTTTTGTAAAACATTAAAAATCGGTTTTAATTAAGTTTTTATAATAATCAATGTTAAATTAGTTCTATACACATTCATCTCCAATTTTACCCGTAGCGGACTACTACTACTGCCAAACTACTAATGCGGCTACACTACGAAATAAAGCGTGATGAATGATTTTAGGTTATCTATCAAAAATCCTACCATTATGAGGGGGGCTTTTGACAACGATTACCTTTGAATGCGTGCGAACTATCGCGTGATGAAACTTACCAAAATCTAACTACTAGATAAGGTATCATCTTAAATCTTCCTTCGTTTTCGAGGGCTTTAAATCATATTGAATTATTATTGCTTTGAGGAAGTCATTTAAACTTCTAACCTTCAACTGCGAAGGTTTTTGGCGTCTTTATCGTTACACCATTACTTCTAAGACGTAGTATAGAGTAATATGACCGTAATAACATTCGTTTGCCCATAAAGGCAAGGGTTATAACTTGTAGAGGTACTTTCATAGAGCAGGTCATCCAGATAGTTCAAAATTGGAGTATTATGAATGTACATATACCTAGGTGTAACAGCAAATTTACCTGCCAGGGAACTGTGGAAATGTTTCCCTTTCTAAATAGTATTGCTTTTTCCAGATCTATTTTGCAAAATCTGCTTACGTAGTTACAATTATACAGAGGTACCTAATAAGTTTACCGCCTGTCTGTGGTCAAAACTGTCTATTTTAAAGAATTTTAATATCATTGGATCATGAACTTGAGCGCAATAAAAAATATTCTGTATTTGAATTTTAATCATGGACCATCTTTTTTTTTGTAGAATGAAATTTGAAAAAAAAACTGAAAACTTTTTGTATCAAACGGCCAGTGACAATGACCCTTCATCATGTTAATGAGCCCTAAAATAAGTCATAATAATTGAGAATATCCGTTTAAAACATGTTTAATCGTATCTTCCGTTGTGTTCAAATAGTAGCGCAATGCGTGTTGTTATTCAACACAATTTATAATGAAAGCAAAATTACAATAACCGCGAAATTCGCAGTAGCAGCTGGTTTTATTTCTAGACTTCTGATGAAAACATTATAGGCACAAATTCTTGTAAAGTTTATTTAATTGTTTTTTTTTTTGATAAAATAACAAATGAAATAGTTCTATATGTTATAGGAAAGCAAATTCTATTGATTAAGATAAGCTAATTAAGTTCATTTACTCTAGGACAATTACACCTAAGCATCCATAATTGGGCGCAGTGGCTAAATTAATTAAAATAGCCAATTCACAGGAGTTTGTTTATATGTTGTTAAATGACTGAACAAACGGTTTGTTGTGATAATTTTTGACTGGCCTTAGGTACCTTAATTAAATATCAAAGGAATTTCCAAAAGTAAGATTTCTTTTCAAGATGTTTAAACCCAATATCCATTATTACTAAGCTTTAATGGTTGCCAAGTAGAAATTGAATTTTCGCGTATTCCGCACAATTTTAATTTATGTTAAGTAGAGAGTTTAAGAACACTTGTCAGGGCTGAACGGAACCGCTAAGTAAGGGGTGATTAAATTATAAGGCACTGTCGCGGTTTTATAGGAAATTACTTGATAATGAATTTTATCGGAGAAACCAATAAGAAGTAATTTTAGATATAATTTTAAGGTAAAATGTTTGGCAGCGTGACGCGGATATTTTTATAAATGTGCGATATTACGTTTTAGAATTAATTTTAATACATTTCTAAAAAGGCCGCCCAAAACTTCGTGTGCGTGGGCTTTAGGAAAATTTTCCCCTCTTCATAATCTTTTTTTGTGGCTGCTCCACTCCTATTAGTCATAGCGCAGTGTTATGGCCTTCCTCAACAATTGACCTATCCATCGCTAAAGTTTTCATTTAATTCGAACCATTCGCTCCTTAGATTAGTGCGTTCAAACGTACAAACTCTTCAGCTTTATGTTATAAGTATAGATTATTAATATTATGAGTGATTTCAGTGATTAGGCTGTACCTACACCCTGAACAACTAAGCTGGTTATTATAAATCAACCTTCATAGAAGATTGACCATCCGTTCATCCGTAACGATTAGAGCTCTTAAGCCATTTAATGCCTACTTTATACACGCTCGGAAAAATACAGAAGATATAAAGTTTTAGAAACACACTAGGTCTATATATCTATTTCATACTTATAGCTGACCTGCGCAGCTCACGAATTTTCTTTGCTGTATTATTTTCTTTTTCTCTCCAAAAACATTTCCTGTGTCTTAAAGACAATTTTACAAATCGATGGGTCGAAGTGGTTTAGCCGTTAGCTTTGACCTTAGCAACACATTTGGCGATCCAGTTTTCAGGCGATCAATGCAAGATTATGATTTTGAAAGAATATGCCAATAAAACAGTCAACAGTTAATCGACAGTCAACACCTATAAAGTATGTAAGATAAATCTGTCTTCAATTTTAATGCGCCTTCTAAAGCACGAACACAGATCACCAATGGTCACCCATCCATCGGCAAGCCGCACCAAATTCACTGACCAAAGAATACAGTGTGTCGTCATCCTAACACCTCTTTCACCACTAAAAACATAGTAAAAACATCAAATACATTAAAACTGAACTCTCTATGAAATGACAGCGAAATTCCGCCCCGGGGGTGGTTGTGTTTGGAACTTTCAAACGAATTAATGTGTTTTGCACAAAGTTGGGGTATAAAACCCCACGGCCTCGGTGTTATGAGGCCGCTTGTTTTTTTAGGACTCATTGAGAGTGCTGGGATTATTTGGTTATGTTCTGTTGTGTTTTGGTTATTCTCTGGAATTCTGGAGTAACATGACAGATAATTTGGCTAAATCTACTTATTATACTCATTGTGTATATCGACACAAGTTCTATGTTGACGCCATATGGGGCTTGCCTTCTAACATCTTAATTAGCATGAAAATTACAGATTCAGTTCTAAATTTGTATTTTTTTACACTTACGTATAACTGTACTTCGCTTCATGCCTTTTCCGGACAGAGTTAAGAATCTTTAGAGCGCTAAAACCACAATGATTCCATATCAGGCTTACCGAAAGACTTTTCGGGAACATGATTTCATTTCTCACGAAGTAATATAATTATGCCAATAGTTAACAGTTATATGTTAACAGTTAATAGTTATATAGCAGTATAAACGTTAAAATGTTTTGTTCGTTTCAGATGGCACGTTATAAGAAGACTGGCTTCATGGATGACGACGCGGGCAGTGTGAGCTCTATACAGTTGAACGAGGGGGTCAGGTCTGGCGGCACCCATATACGGTATCATATGGTGAGTACCATAATTATTAGTACGAAAGAAAATGTATCATTTTGCAAACAATATAATACGTTAAGAATAAGGTAACACGATGGTAAGACAGCAAATCACATGAGCTTTTTGATCGGTTTCGCCCGCGTTGAGTTTTACCCCCTCCGGGGTGGAATTTTCAAAAATCTTCCATTAGTACTCCTTTAGACTTCCTAAGAAATCTTCATACAAAATTTCAACATTCTACGCTCAGTAATTTCGGCTGTGCGTTGTCCATCAGTCAGTCAATAACGGAAGAGTTTTGTACATATTGATTTACTGAATTGCAGGTACAATTGTTGAATCGGCACTACAGCAAATAAAAACCTTTTTTGCCGTTTGCAAACTCATTTGACGCGCCAATTTACGACTAGATACTCGTAAAAGCACTAAACACCTTACTGTGTATACAAACTTAGATCTTTAACAATAAGTATTACAACACTTATTAGTCCTAAGTACAGAATATTAAAATTTGTACTAACAAGTACTTAGGGACAATGCTTGAAAGCAATTACAGCGTTCTTATAAGATGTGGTTATACGAGTAGACAAAAGAAGCCATTTACTAGCACCCGACTTTTATTAGGATTGTGTAATTACAGTTATTTTATTAGAATACCCTGCTTTTCTTTAAAGGTGAGTATACCTATACCTATTGTATTTTGAATATCAAATATCTCATAATAAAAAATGCGCGTTATAACATCGATCTTACTATAGTACAAGAAACTAAGGCATGTTTATCCTATAAAGAGAAAGGTCTTAAACGAACACCTTCTATATTATGAAATTTCGTTTTCATTACGAACAGTTTATTAAAGAAGGTTTTTGTAATCCTTAACATTTTGTATAGGTTTCTCATCTGTCTCAAAAGATGAAAGAGTTTTGTCGGTATGAGTTTGCAAATTAGCAACTTGAGACAGACGCTAGGCTTAAGGACTGTTTGCGAAAAGCTCACGCCTTGTATAATTACACGTAATCTACTTAGCGAAATGTTGATGTTTATAGTACGATACTTTATGGAAAAACAAGTTGTTACAGGTAAGGAGTAGAGGAGACCTTTATTTAGAAAGTTCTAGACATGATATGAGTGTAAAAGGACTAAAGAATAGGTAGACAGTTGGTTGTGGGTGGAAGATGAAAACAATATTCTACTGACCCCTCTTTGCGTGGTCACGAGATGACACAATTATGATGAAAAACAATAAAGAATAAAATCGATAGTCTATTTGTTTAAAAAATAACACTCCTACTATCTTAAATTACTTACATGAGAGTTAATGCATCTTTTCCTTTCTAGACGTTACGGCACAGCTCTTAATAATATTATATCAAGCCCACTATTTTATCATTCTTATTATATTATTCTAGTCTATTCGACTAACGTTTATCTTTTGTCTTTACCTACGCTGTGCGTGGTCGCAAGTTTGATTCAATTTCTGATGCACGTGGACGTTTTTCCTAAATGTAAGGGCATCGCTCGTAAACCGATTTGTTACAAACATCTGTAAACCATAAATAATATTGTATGGGCTGGATAAAAGTCGTGACGCACGGAACATGTACCATTCGTGCCAGATTTAGCCAAATGAACGGGGCTCGACTTAGGTCTCCAATAAGGATAGCCTGAAATAGACCCAGACTTACTTCGGCCGGAACCTAAATATAGCTACAAATTAGGGATAGCTCCGAAAACTTAGGACTAGACTATTTGCATAGATATCCATGCCTATACATTATTTAAATGCGAGTCTGTGTTTCACCGTTTTTCTAACACTATAATTTGTTTTTGGATGCTCAAAACGTATGTTTTTTTTTATTTTAGTTGTAATTGATACTATTATTTTTATTAACAGCTGGAGATTTGCGATAGAAACCGTTCATAGAGTGATATTTCTACTTTTTAAGTAGCGAACGTTTTTATTGTCGTATAGGCTCTTATTACTTCGCTGTAATTCTCTCGATGTATGTTTATTTAATAACTAGCTGACCCGCTGAGCGACTTCGCTTGCGTCACTTAAGAGAGAATGGGTTATAATTTTCCCCATATTTGTAACTGTTTTTACTGGTACTCTGCTCCTATTGGTCGTAGCGTGATGATCTAACACTGAAAGAATTTTTGAAATCGGGCCAGTAGTTCCTGAGTTAAGCGCGTTCAAACACACAAACTCTTCAGCTTTATAATATTAGTATAGATTATAACTAACAATAATTGAAAACAAAGATATAATGCGTAAATATTCAGCTCTCTTTTTAGGTACTTATTGCAACTGTTTGTGCAATACGAAAATTATCCTTACCGCAGGCGTTGTTTCATAGGAACACAATAAACAAGAGCTACGACTGAAGCAATCTCCTAGACGCAATAATATAATTATAAGACGGGGAGAAAGTGACTGCGGTTCCACTTTCTTAGAATCTAACACTAAAAGGCAAGAAAAATCTTTCTCAATTGCGGCAATAATTATGTGTCTGAAAACTGTTATTTGATACCTGACTTTACAACTAAGTACCCCAGTAAATTTGTGTCTTTTCGAACCATTTATCAATATAACCTGATGTAGTTATGTAAAAATATTTTTCGCGTGTGGTACACAAATAAGTTAATCTAATAATAAATAAATCATATCATAAAAACAATCCATGCAAGTAACATTTATACTATTCTATTCGTATGGTTAGTGGTCAACCTAGTGTCAAAGTTGTTCAATCCGCCCGAATGCACTGGACGTAGCTTAACGACTGTTATCTTGATTGATAACAACCGGGATCAACTTTTTACGTACCCTTTCGAAGCACGGAGACGCCCAGTTCAATTACCACTCTGCGGTCACCCATCTATGAAATGACCGCGCCAAATGTTGCTTAACCCACACATCGTTTACCGACCGGTAAGCGCAACTGGCTACGGTCGCCTCAAAGTTCTATCCAGAGGTGCTAAAATCGGACCTTAGTCGTCAGTCAACACAATAACAGTCTTCAACTTTCAAGTGGATTATTAATAAGGGCCATTTAATATCACTCAAACAGTCATTTTCAAGTTTGTATGAAATATTGTACCACTGACGGAAACAAGTAAATTGCTTGAAAACTTTCTTATAATGGTGGCTATAGATCTTCCTGTCAGAGAATACCAATTAGATGTAAGAAGTCGTAAGGATTCTACAACAATCTGTATAATGGGTACTTGTTTATTTGTTGTAGATAATTATTATTGTGATAAAAAATATAAGATCGCTACGCCGCTACCACTGCGGAGGGGGGTCGTGTGTTTGATCCCTCACGGAACAAACATTTCTGCGATCCATATATAATTGTTTCGTGTCTGGTCGTACTTTGTGTCCGTTATTTGTATGTTTGTAAAAGTCCCCGCGATACAAGAGCAATTCTTAATGCGGGTGTTGTCTTTTTTGAAAAGAAAAGATATCGGATCATTAGTTCCTGAGATCAGCGCGTTTAAACCAACCAACAACTCCACGACCATAATGTAAACTTTTCACTTTTGCCCCCTTCAATAAATTAAATTAATGTAACGCGTGTCTAAGGATTGAACCCAGGACCTCAATCACTGTTATTAAATGCCAACAGTTAATAATTAAAGTTAACTACAGGGTGTTCGTTGTGGCAAATTATACATACTACAGGGGGTTGTGGTAAACAAGTTTCGAGGTTCAGTGAGAGTTTCAAATAATTTCGTGAAACGTGTACATAATTTAGAAACTCTAGACTATAATCTGAATACTAAGAATTGATGTTTTGACGCTATTATTAATTTAAGTTTCTAATGGTTGGAAATGTTAGGATATTATATGATTAACAACCACGAACTGAATTATTGTATGGCAGTATGAAACCATATATCTCTCTCTCTCTCTTCCTAGCTTTTCTTCCCATATGGTTGTGGGGTCAGCCTTCCTTTCACTCTTCCTCCACTTCGCCCTATCCTTGACGTCGTCTTCCGCAACCTCACATGCTTTCATATCACGCCGTAACGCTTCTGTCCACGTGGTCTTGGGTCTCCCTCTTGGTCTTTTTCTGAGGACGGACAGCTCCATTTTCAGCTATACTTCAATTGCGTTTGTTTTGTATTGACGCAGACTATAAGATAAAAGGATCAGTACACATGCAAGGCGAAAGTTTGAAAGTTCTAAGCGCAATAATATTACGAGTATTTTACAATTCATGAGCAATTTTTGATACCAGCTGCTTGATAAGATCGGAGATATTACGCCTTGTAAATTGGCATTATTAATAATGAGGACGCTCCGTATCCTAAATATTGTATTGAATATACGATTCCCGGAAAACGATATCTTTTTTCATTAAGGAAAACAAACGTAATAATAAAATATCTAATTTGACAATTCTTTCCCGCGATTGTCCACCTGTCTCTTGCCCATCTTGATTGAAAATTAAACCAGGTATATCCATTAGTATTAGTATTCAGCTCACTGAATTTTCATTCGTACAAGCGTGATATATTGAAACGTGTCGGAAATTGGGACGCGGCCCAATTTTGGCTACGTGACAACCCTACGTAGCAACTATTGGAAGAACATTTACACCCCTTACCTACAACCTATATGATAACAGGCCGATGGCATAAACCACCATCTCTACGTATTTATTTTAGCTACCTATTTTAAGTATCACTTGCCTACATATTTCTTGATATGTTAATGCCTAATGTAAGGTACCTTGCCTTGTTTTTTTGAAAACGAAATCTATTGTTATGTATCCTTATGTACTTTACGAACAATACATACTGACAGAAAACTAAGACAGAAAAAGTAATTAGTTATATATATAGGTAGTTAGTTAAGTATAATTACTGAATCTTTCACGTGCTCGAAAACAGGTTAATGCCTTAAGAAAAAAGCTAACAATCAACCTACAGCCCTTATTTTATTCGCCAAATGATTTACAATGTAGTTGACACAATCATAGATCATCTTTCCCCAAGACCGCTTCTAATTAATCAATTACCTATATCAACAGTATATCCCAACAATATCCCGATGCTGATATGTATAAACGACAGACTTTTTCATCAGAAACCAATCTGAACAACAGTAATAAATTGTCATCGGTTGAATGAAGTCCCATCTTGTATCGCCGTTAGAACAATGAAGCGCCTGGACATCGGCGATAGGCAATCTGCCGTTCGTTATGAACGGACATTGTTTGAGAGCAGGCGTTTGGAAATTGTATAACAATCTTGTATATGTATGGCTTTGAGATGAATTGTACTTTTTACTGATTTCTGCACATACGGATATGCAGTGGTTTTAAGTTTGATTCTCAAGTTAGTTTAGTAACTACAGATTCGGTTATTCATTGTATACTTTAAAATGGTAAATGTTCCAGGAATATTATAACTAACTAGCTTTTGCCCGCGACTTCGTCTGCGTGGTTTGTGACTTAGGATAGAAATTTAGATACCTACGTCGTAACATCTACCTGCATGTCAAATTTCAGGCCGATACGTCCAGTAGTTTAGGCTGTGCGTTGATAGATCACTATGTCAGTCAGTCACCTTTGAGTTTTATATATTTAGATAATACCAATGCATATTAATCCAGAATTAGAGTCCCTTAGTGTTAGTGTGCCCCACTAGTGGAGCTGAAGAACTAGTTAAGATACAATTTAATAGGGTGATAAAGAATGCAATACGGTGCCAACAGGCTGGGTTACAATAAATTCTATTGACAGAGCTCTGAGCAAAAGTTATAACTAGACCATAAACATAAGATATAACACAAGGCATAATATTGGCCAAAAACAGAAGAAGGCCTACGATCACATAACCGGACTATCATTGCAATAGTCAGTTTCAGAAACACTTGCCGATAGTTGCATAACACGGTCAGTACAAATGTGAAGCTGTCACCGGCAAACTCCCTGCAAATGACTTTATTATATGTAACCTTGTAAATGCGACCTATTTGTAGAATGTAGGCTGAATACAGCCTCGGCTGCCACGTGCACTGATAGCATTGTTATCAAGATCATCTGTTGTACAGGCACGTGCGAAGATGTGTACACAGTTTTACAGTGATTGTAATGATAGCTGAAAGTAGTATTAGTAGTAAGTCTTATAAAAATAGTAAACTTTATCGTAGACAAACTTATTAATGTTTTACAGCCTCAAAATCTGTACTTTGGGATCTATACTTTGACTTTGACTATTTTAATTATTTTTATCAAATGTGATTCTCAATAGTCAATATTATACTAACAGTAAACTTCACTTTACATTGTAGGAAGTGCATTAAGCAGTTTTTTAGAAGAGTGCAAGTGTAGCGATTAAACAGCAGTGCTCACTATAATTTAACTAATAGATAATACACAGTGGTCTTAGAAACGTGAAGCCTCCTAACTATAGGATCCCATTTTACTGTTACTGTGATAAAATCTAGAAAATGCGGCAGTGCATTTTTGATCATAACTGTACCGGATTAGTAAGATGACATTGTCATTGTAAGTGAAGGCTAATTTATGTACATGCGAACAGTAGCTATTAATATTTGCATGAAGATAGCGTGATTATACTCACTAGACGAGGATGAGAGATTTTCATTTCTTATTTTGTTTTAAACTTTTACAGGGTTTTCAGTAGCGTAATACTCTAATACTATCTATTATAGACTACTGGCTACTCAACGACGGTTTTGTACGAAAACTGGATCAGCGCCCCTAGCGGGTGCCAAATAAACATTTTTTTCAGATCATATTTAATGTCATACCTACTGTAAATTGTCGAAGTATTTTATAAAAAATGTCTAACCAACCATCTTACTTTTTAAATGTTTACTCTCAAGTAAATTTCCCATGCTACTTTTCCGGCCCGCAAATCTTAAATTCTATTAGTAAATAGAAAAAAGACTTGTAAGTTACCTTTCATAATAAAAATTAATATCAAAGTTTCCTCGCATCCCTGTCTATAACTTGTCCTTGTTCAGCACTTTCTAATAACTTACCTGAAGAAATTATCTTTAAAATTGATGGCCGCGATGTCCTTGAAAAATGTCCCAGTTGAGTTTGTTTTCTTTTACATTGAAAGCTTTATTCAGACATCTGGTTTGATCTGAGCTATTTGAATCGTTTTTCAGTATTTTGTTTGTAAAAGTATGCGTAATATATCATTAACTAGCTGACTCGCGCAACTTCGCTTGCGTCGCAATAAGAGAGATTAGGTCAAAATTTTCCCCGTTTTTGTAACATTTTTTTTTGCTACTCTGCTCCTATTGGTCGTAGTCGTGATGATACATAGCCTATAGCCTTCCTCGATAAATGGGCTATCTAACACTAAATATTTTTTCAAAACGCACCAGTAGTTCCTGAGATAAGCGCGTTCAAACAAACAAACTCTTCAGCTTTATAATATTAGTATAGATTATATTATACATAGATATGTCTACGGCTTTTAAAATCGTGTGATAAATATAATCCTGTAGTATATATGACTTCTTTGTTAATTGCAAAGCTCTCAGCTACTCACCATTACACACGAAACAGATGGCCAATTAAACTTTAATTAATATCTTATGTCACTTACTATAATTGTAGTTGATTCATTCGTAACAACATTCAAAGCCTTTATAAGTTCTGTAGTCTTTTATTTACACGTTGGCGAATTGATAACATTTCTATTCTGGTAGGTGACTATCGGGTCCTTAAGGTACTGTATTCTCGTTATCTATCAGATAGACGAGTGTTAGTATCATAGGATTGCGATTATTGTATCCAGTCTGAATGAACACTTTTTTGATAAAAATACAAACAACGATGTCTATCTGGCTGTTTTGTTTTTCCGGGCTAATATTTGAAACAGCTCAATCGAATTCCATAAGAATTTTAATGCAGTAACGTATCGAATTTCTGTGTGAAAATCCAAAATCCTTTATGAATTAGGCCAACAAGACTAAAGTTACCATAAAATCAGTGTAATGGCGGGGAAAAACAAATAAAAAATAAGTATACCTAACAATAAAATAAACAAAAGCACTCAACCAAAAGTAATAATTAAACCATTTCGTAATGAAAATTTGTAGTCCAACAAAAATTCATCAAAGAATTTCCCCGAAGTCTCTTGCCAATAATTTATATGAGAAAGTTGTACAGTTGGCAAGTTACCTGAAGTCCTGAACAAATTTCATTTTATATCAAGTTCGCTACAGTTTCTTACATAAGTTACGGGGACACTGAAGGCTTAGGCAAAGTTTGCTTTTAAATTATGATGATGGAATTTTATATTGATGTCCTTAGTTTTTAGTGGACGGAGTACGTTTTATGGTACAGTTTGGCCTTAGAGTAGAATAGGGAGGGGGAAAATGGGGAGAGGTGATCTTATGTCTATTACATTGTTTACTAAATTATCTATTGAGCCTGTGTTAGTTTGTTTCATAGTTAAGTTAAAGATACAATTTAACATGGGTGGGACGTTACTTAATACGAGTACTTCGTGGAAATAAAACAAATACCTTTTTTAGGAAAAAAACTGAAGTTTTATGGTACAGAAGATACCGAATAGTGTTATAAATAAATAATAAACAAAAATATATATCAAGCTATATCAGTACATCGGTATATCGCAGCTTCTGCTAAGTATGTTATTCTATCCCAGATAAGTAATGAGCGAGCCTAATGCCATTAGTAACAGAGTTAATTAAGTTACCTGCTGTTACAATTTTGTAGCAGAAGGTATAAAAAAGAGCGCATGACCACGAGTTTCGTAGTGGCATGAACGTAAGATGCTCATGGCCAGTTGCGCTCACCGGTCTGTAAACGATCGGCAGGTAAGCAACCCTTGACGCTGTCATTCCATAGATAGGTGACGGCATGGTGGTATTCAAACAGAACATCTATGTGCTTCGGAGGGGGCGTCAAAGTCAGTCTCGGTTTGTTGACAATTAAGATAACAGTCATTACGCCATGCCAAAGACAGAACAAACTTAGGCACTAGGCTGATCACTAACCATTAGATAGAATAGAATGAACTAACGTATTACAAGGTCTGCTCTGTGTGTCAGGCAGTTAGATGCTTCCTTGTGCTTCCGCCATGACAGTTTATAAGGTTTCAGATCAAGATTAGATAATTGAATTATTGTATAAAATGCACCTGTTAATACGATGCAGAATATCCGGAGAACTAAATTGGTATATAAATGTTATTTAAAATTTCCGATTGATACAGTGAAGCTACGAGTGATTAAAGTCTTCTTGTGCCTAATCTAACTGATATGATTTCGTGGCGAATAGTTTAGGGATAGTTAGCTTGAAATTCGCATATGAATGTGAATTTGTTGCTACTAAAAACTTATACTTAATACTTGGAAAAATAATTTTCCAAGCCGATATTCTTCATGAACTTACTAATACATGGAAGACGGAAGCCGAGGTCACTGAAACAGATTAAGGAAAAGAACACGACCGTCACCTCTATCATTTCCTGAAAAAAACTGAAAAATCACGCGCCCTAACCGCACTGCCGGGATGTGAATTTATCAAACAACATTATTGACATACAAAATGAATTCTCAAGCTAATGTTGACTGAACTAATATAGTGACGAACAGACAGACGGATTCGCAGTTCTCCTATTAGCAAGATCTGTTTGTTTTGTATTTAGTATCGGTTATTGTTTCACGGTACATTTCCATTGAGGACTTAATTAGATGGCTTAGGTCTAGGTTATGGGTAAATCCTGAAAGACTGACATTTACAAGCAAAAATCTGGTAATTTTGTTCATAATAGGGTTGGTAGCCGATTGGTACAAGCATTTACTTCCCATGTAAGTTATTGAGGTCTCAAAATCGTCATATCGACAAATGCCAATTACTTATTCTTTGCTAAAACCGTGAAACTTACGTCCTCGTATTTGATGATAATCTTGTTATCTCAAAAGTTCTAGAAGAAGTTTTGTATCCTAAGTCCGCTTTGCCAGAGAGATCTGAGCCAAGCATAGTAGTAGATTTGATAGTAAAGGATTGGGATCATTATTAATGTATAGATACATTAAACATGCAACGCGAGAGTTTAAAAGTTATGGTATCATTAGATATTGTTTACTCTGTGCTGGTCAAAGGCTTTTTTTTAAATAATACGGAGCACACACTACCATAATAGAATACAAATACTATAATACATACACTTAAACACTAAACAATTTACCAACTCCCGATGGCTGAAGTTGGTAAACTATTAATTGCCTCTCTCGAACGCCCATGTCCAGCATTGGGGCAGTAAAACGTAAACTTAAACGTGAACTATATATTGTACCAACGCAATGCTTACTTCACAAGAATAGTAGAACTATATATGTACCTACTAGAGGCTGCCCGCGACTTCGTCCGCGAGGAAACCCTACCCTTCTGGGTCTTTTTCTACCTATATACCAAATTTCATCGTAATCGGTTCAGTAGTATTTGCGTGAAAGTGCAACAAACATCCATACATTCATACATACAATATACATACATACATTCTCACAAGCTGTTGCATTTATAATATTAGTAGAATATTTGTAACATTGTGTTCAAACACCAAGTCCAGCATTGGGGTAGTAAAACGTCAACTTAAACCAAACTGCTTCATACTTCGTAAGAGTCGTGGAACTATATAATATGTATATATTTACTTGTAACATTGTATTCATTGTGATTTGTGCCGAGTTTCTCAACACAGGAAATGGTCTCAGTCCGGAAGATTGTGCGAGTTATAATACAAACAATATACTGAAGCAGGAACAGCGTAAGAGTAAATAAGGAATTAGTAGTAGTTTGGTAGTAAACACAGGAAATACAAAGATTTAGATTATTTTATAACCAGAAATTAGATTAAAAGGTCTTAGGACATTTTCTTAGCCTAAGCTTATCAACACAATCGGTGAGAGATCCAGCGCAGGACCCACTTCTTTATCGGCTCTCCGAGCCAGGGAGGTCTACAACTTCAACTTTGTTAAGCATTTGTTAGCAGAAAAACTTATTAAAACATATTTTTCCCGACCCGAGATTTGAACCCGAGATTTTTGTACAGCAGTCCCATGACTTCCGACCGACTTCAGTGAGTGACTTCATATATCTTCCAATTAGTCTAGGTCCCTTTTTGTTTGCAAACATTGTTAATAAGTGAAGGGAAAACACAGGTTTACTTAAAAATGCGTTACCTACCACAATCTCCTGTAAAATTATATCAGATGTACTTGCTAGCAGCCGACTGCTGCAGGACATATAAGAATAGTCTATTTATATAGCAAGTTGCGCTTCTTATCCGTCTTCCTTAGATATATGTTGCCAATTTGTTGCTTCTGGCTTCTATATTGTGAAACAGTGTTTGAAAATATAAGCAACGTAAATGAATGCTAATTTGTATAACGCAAAGATAACACCTACGTCGGATGTAAAACTCGAACTTTGCTTCTGAAAAACTGGTTTTATTGTTATCGTCATATTATGAGGTTCGCGTATAATATATTATGATATAATTTACATCTTCATGATTGCCCATTTTAAAGTATAGTAGCATAAACTCTTTCTACAAAATCAAGTGTAAAATCATTATCCTTACGAATTCCGTAGATACATACTTCTTAACGTTTTCAACGCCAACATCTTTATTTACCCCTCGCAAAAATTAAGCCGACATTTTTCGAGTTTTGTTAGACCGATTTAAAGAAAGGGAACACGTATTGTGGTAAGTCACTTCCTTAAAAGCAACATAAACCTATGTACCTAAAGCTAAAATATTTAAAGAAATTTCATTCCTTCATAAAAACTGGAACAGTAGTTTCAGAGATTTTCCCCAAATTATTTAATTCTACCTCTCTTCGCAAAACGAATTCATAAAACAATGCTTTAAATAACTCTCAACAGAATTTTACAATGCCTTTAGTTAGAAATAGGCTATTGTCCATGCAGTACACAAAACAAAAGGGGTGAATTATTAAGGAGAAAGGTCAACAACCTTTCTCTGCAGCTATTAATCTTCGTTGGAGCCAAGGTCTTGCCAACGTTTTACCAATTTGTCTAGTCTTAGGAAAAATCCAGAACATTTTTCAAGATGAACATCTGCTAGAAGCAGTTTTAAAAATATTATGGTAAAAGGAGTTGTGTCGTGTCTTCTATGAAACAAAGAATTTTACTGAAATCTCCTGCATTTAGGGCCGATATTTTGAATAAGTCAACGATATTTTTACTAATTCATGTATCTTCAGCTACTGATGCTAGCATCTAAACCACAATAGCTGATTTAATTTGTTTTATAGAAATTCAAAATTAGTTACGTTTCTTTTAATTATTCTGATTCCTTGTTGTATGTTAAAAGTTAAAGGCTCGTTGACATTAATAATCATGTAAACAAAACAAAAACAAAATATTAAAATTTGTCAGTAAAATATTTTCTACAAATTATTTTACATACGAGTATCTCTGTCCCCTTTTATCTGGCTTCGTAACGAACTTAGCCGCGGGCAAATCATAGCTACATATTAGAAAAAAGGAGGTTCGAACAACAGCAATAATACAGTATATGTGAGTTACGCTCATGAAAAACAAAAAATAACAGTGGTAGACATTTTGAACACGTAGTCATTAAAAAAATATTTAACGCTTAAAAAATACAAGTCAATTATATTTCCCTAAAGTTTCGTATATGATAAGTATTGTATACTCGTATGAATGCTTCCGCCAGCGACTTTGTCTGCGTGAAAAGATTTAGTAGTATTTTTGTGAAAAAGTAACAAACATACAAACATTGATACAAAAGCGCATTTAAAAGATTTCGAAAAATATACGTACTGCTACCTTTTTTTTTAAATCAGCTCATTTTTAAACGGCATCATTTTCAAAATCCCTACCACAATCATCAGTTTTTGTTTCCGCGTTTCCCTAACACTATATATACTCAAATTTTATGTGTAGCCAATACGTGGAAGGGTCAGGGTCTCTACGTACCTACTCAGCGTTTTATTAGGACAAACGGTTTCTCCATTCCTTTTATCTTCCGTTCATTTTGTCTATACTTTTAAGTGTAGTAATCTTGTTTAATGTTACTTTTAGATTTGAGTTTTGTTACTGTTGTTAGGTGCTTAAAGTCTTTGCATTTCACTCTTGTTAGAACTGAAGGTGTAGACAGAGGTGTAAGAAGTTACCCTTTACGCTACAAAGTTGGTCACACGTAATAGTAGCCCTTTACCATTCATCTGTTACCTTTCTTAACTAAAAACTTGCCATTCAGAACAATTGAACCATGTACTTTACATAACTTTGGACTACTACTATTATTAAGAATATTCCGATAGATATTGGAAAACCTCCCACGGCCTACCTAACTCCCTACGTACAATACTTGGTTGATAACCACAATTGTAATCTCCGCTCTTCTTCTCTGTCCATCCCACAGTAGGTTTGTCAACTCTTCTTTCCATGTCCAATCAGTTCTGTTATACAATGCGCTCCCTCTTAAATTCAGGATGTTCATTAAGCGTCTTATTTTCAAGAACTAAGTGCGGGAACTACTCTTTAGGAAACCGGCAGAAATCCTGTAAAGAATCGCGAACCTGATCCTGAAAAAAAATTATAGCAGCAGTTGCATAAACTATCGCTCAGAATAAAGGGAAGGTTTCATATCTAATAGTAGATTTAAACATCTAATTCTCTGAAATGGACTGCAGAGGTACATCTATATTTGCATAGAGAAGCGGCCGCCCTAATAGCAATTACGAAGCGCAGATGCAATCTCAGGGCTGCTACGAAATTTTAATAGAGGGAAGCTTAGAATTTCACCGTAATAAGTCTAATGCATTATTATGCAGGAATTAGAGCGTTCGTGCATTATTTACTCTTATTAGCTTGACGTTCTAACGTAATGCATTATGCATGATCGGGTTAATCCCTAATTAAGCTGCTACATAATCATGCATGCATACGGGAAAGTGATTAGGTAAATTACTGGTTATTTTGCACTGCTTAACTAAAATTTTATATGAATTTATGTCTATTATACCTTACCTTTCTCACAGCCATTTTCTCAATTGGCAAATTAGTGTTCAAAGCTTTATAGGAGTTTGGTAAAAACAGGATGATATTATGATTTTACAGTAATATTTTGACTCAAAGCCTAACCCCTTCCTCATTGCGAGGGGAGACTTGCCCAGCAGTGGAACAATAATGAAACACAATTTATTTATTTTGTTTGAAACATACCTAATATCTCAGCTAAGGCTTTTTACGCAACCAAAGCTTTTACATTGAAATCTCAGTTATCCAAAAGGAATTTAAATTACTTTCAAAGATAGGAACATTCCTTTTATCTACAACTTTATACCACAGCGTTACCTGTTTATATAAAATACAATGTTCAGTCCAAATAAGTACTATGACGTCATCGGTCAAGTGTAAATTAATTTGTATTATGGATGTGTGAAAAATAACGCCTTTGTTTTTATATCCGTACTTTTATATTTGTTGATGTTATTGATATATTGTATTTTGAGAATGGTACCTTTTATTAGCGGTAGTTTATGTGTTATTTTGTTAGGTATTATTACACAGGTACGTTAGTAGGTACTTAATTAATATTATGTGTGTGAGTTCTCCTGCCTGTTCCTATGAGGAAATAGGTGTGATATTTAGCCACTAAACATACACGACACACGCTATATCGAGCTACTGGTTATCAAAACCAGTAGTTCGATTCTGTACTACTATCGACTGCCGACAACCGGCTTGTCATCGCAAAATGTTGTATATGAAAATCTGATCAGCGCCACTGACGGGCGTCGTGGAAACTATTTTGGCAGTACATTTTAAATGTCAAACTCTCGATACACGATGGTTCCGATTGTAGAGAATCGCGTAACAGTTTAATGGCTTATGTTTTATCAAAAAATTGTTCTCTTCTACCCATAAATTTGTATTCAAATTGATGAAGCCTTTTTGGCATTAAATACCGACAACGATATTAAATACACTCTAATTTTAGTATAATAATAGTATGGATTCATTCAGCTCTTACAACATTCAGTTTGGTCACAAATTACGAACAATACTGCCCAAAAACGTCAACATTTTCTGAAATTACTCTCAAAATAAGAAAAGGAAGCAATATATTATTTCTGTGCCTTGATTTCATCGAGCTAAGAGCCCTTGAGTCCAGACGACTCGGCTCTAACAAGGTTTGAGAAAGATTGGTCATAGTCCCTCGGGAGTGGCCTTGAGATTGTCGCTACTTAGAAACGAACGATGAAAAGTTTTAAGTAAGAAATAATTGGTTTTTGATATTAGCTGTATTATGTACCTACATATCTTTGACAGTATTATTGTATGTTTTTGTTGTAGTGGTATACTTATTGTGCGACAACTTAGAAGAGAGCCTAGGTATGCTCCATTTATCTTGTGTAATTGATAGTTCTGTGTATTTTCAAAGTAAAGTAGCTGTGTCAAAATAGGCCACCGTACGATGAAAATTATTTTACGTGTTGTCTGAAGTAAAGAGTTACGTTGCACAGATTTTAACAAATATGTGAGTAATAAAAAAAGGACAACCAAACTATAGTAACGCATCTAGTGAAAATATGGAACTCTTCTGAGAATATACGTATCAAGACTATCTAAGTATAATCTATGGATAAACCCAGCGTATAAATAAATACTATGAATCGTCTTAATACAGAAGTTTCAAGATAACAGTATTACGCACACTTCAATAATTTTGCACCCAATTAGTATAAAGTTACATAGTTAACGCTTGTCTGAACGATAACTCATAAACACTTGATAAATTCTAAACAATACTTGTGTGACTAACTACACTAATTTGTGTGTATCAAACAATAGAACGTAATTAATTAGTAGCTATTCTAATTTGTAACGAAACATTGAATTCTCACTAATTTGTATGCAAAACTCGAAACTAGTACTCCGTATTTACAAACAAACATGACATACAAATTCAAAATGATGTAATACAAACAACAGACTGAAAATTATATATTATACAAAAAAGATACATCTTCAGGAAATATTGATCGCGTGAGCCATTGCGTGTCGTCGCATGCGCAAGCGCCGATCAAAATACGGATTTATTTAGTCGCGCGCGGCGCCCTAACGAACACAGACGTGTGCGTGTGTTCAAAAATAAATTCCTAATTTAATTAAGTGCAATTTCATCTAAAAATACCGGGGTCGCGATATTAATATGATGAATATAGCCGCTTTTAAATAGCCTCGTAGTGTTTATAAAATGTGCTAAAGTGGTAACAAAAACAGTTTTATAAATTAACAGTTGTCAAAATCTATCTACTCATCTACTTTTTTAATTAAATTAAAATGTCTTCGATAACTCTTGATACACCCCCGGGGACGCCAGAAGACACCCCTACGGACACTCCAACCCCGTCTCCTGGACCTGAGAACGTGAACAAGTTCAACTGGTTGAAGAAAGCTCATGCAGCAAGGAATAATCCTTTTGTAAAAGCCAGACCTTCCTTGACAAGGGAAAGTTCTACCGCAGAATTATTTTCAAGGGAGAACTCCAGTCCAGACCTGTTCCAAAGCTCAAGGTTAAATCTCTTCGAGACTACTCCCAAACCTGAAGTGAACTCCCATGGATACAAGAAGGTAAAAGACTTTTACAGCTGAAACGTGAAGTACTTGTGTAAATTATCTTGTATCAATATTTGAGTAAGACTAATGTTATTAACACGTTTCTATGACGCTTTGCGAAAATTCCGTTTAGTGTGTCACGAAAATGGAAATTGGTTTCTAGTGTACAATTAACTATGCACGGTCAAGCGCAGAAGTAATGAATATTAAAAAATACATTAACCCCTGGTTTCTGAGGTACATTTAACGGTAGTTTATCTATTCAATAACTCATATAAAAAAACGCTATTGAATAGATAAACCACCGCTAAATGTGCTCAGAAACCGGGGGTAAGTAAACTACGTAAACTACATATTAATCGTCTTGATGTGATAGGCATAAAGCGGAAGGTCAAGTAAGTTTAAGGTTAAGGGCATGTGACCTACAATCGGAGGTCGTGAGGTCGAATCCCTCTTACTTCATTTATTGACGTGAATCTATTGCTGATACAAGCTTTTGAGCTTATTAATTGTGTAGTTGACAATGCTAAATGTTCTTAGAATAAATATGTCAATGAACAATTTATTGGTATTCTTAACTCATGCAAAAACAAATAAATTCTAAATAATAATGAACAATAAATATGTACGTTCTTGATTTGTTTACGTCTATGCGCAATTTATCTTAACGACGTATATTAATCTAATTTAACCTTAAAGAAGCAATTCGCTTTACATGTCGCGTTTTAATAGAGCATGTAATTTCTAAATGCGATGCATGAAAATAATATCAAATTATTTATTTTTCTTACGATTTATTGGGTTGTTGATTTGTCACATATTGCATTTTCTAACTGGGTTAAGTGCAATTACGTTTTCCACTTTCTGAGTATGTTCAACTATGTTCTGATTGGTAACCATTACTAATGGACTTTTCATTGGCATGATTATAATATTGGATCTTATCGGTACCTTTAAAAAAATAATACTCGCAACTATTATACCAAGTAGCGTTTTCCGATCTACTTTGGGCCCCATATGGGAAAAAGATATAATTTTATGTTTGTATGTATGTGCATGATTTTCTATAGTAGACCTAAGTCCGGGTCAAGTGATTGTTATCTGGCTTCTACTATAAGCAGCAATTAGTTTACAACATTCAGGGTATCTTCCAGTAAAGCAGGCACATATAAATATAGTAGGGACTATTTTATAAATCTCAAGATTGAAGTGAAGAAATAAAGTATTGATCTTGATATTGGTTTTCTGACTCAGGCCAAGCAATGTAGCCAATATTAACTGTCTCCAGACGACAGCTCGGAAATCTTAGATACCTACCCATCTTCTTATACTATTCATACCTATCTTTTTCCTGACCTTATCATTTCGCCCTTGACTTTGTGACTATTATGCTAATCGTGGGTGGTATTGTTTGTTGTAGTACATACGTGAGACACATCACAATTGTCTACAGAATTACTTGCGTATTATAAGATACTAGCTGACCCGCGCAACTTCGCTTGCGTCACATATGATAGAATGGGTCAACATTTTCCCCGTTTTTGTAACATTTTTTATTGCTACTCTGCTCCTATTGGTCGTAGCGTCATGATATGTAGCCTATAGCCTTCCTCGATAAATGGACTTTCTAACACTGAAAGATTTTTTCAAATCGGACCAGTAGTTCCTGAGATTAGCGCGTTCAAACAAACAAACTCTTCAGCTTTATAATATTAGTATAGATAAAGGTAAATAAAATGTTAGTAGATTGAAGCCCAATACTTTCTGGCAAGCAAGAGCGGGTAAAGAGCGTTATGCTTATCAGTTATCAATCACATCACACATTTTCTGTTTATTATTGTATTTCTTACGATAAAAAATAGACTACTAGAGTATATCTTACGGTTTACTAAGGTACATTTAGCGGTTGTTTATCTATTCAATAGCGTTGAAACTCATGTAAAAAAAACGTTATTGAACAAATAAACTACCGCTAAATGTACTCAGAAACCAGGCATAAGTCTTCTTGCGTATCCCACTGATGAGCACAGGCCTCCCCCCTTTCCTTCTTAATCCCCCAACGGAGGCAAGATCCGATATTTTAACTATGTGGGTATTAGACCCACATAAAATCGAAAAGTTATTGGTGTGTTACTTAGGTTTGACCTCTTGACCTTGTGTGGGCGGGTAATGATTATACTTCTCAGATATCACTGTTACTTACATAGAAACGTAAATAAAAACATTCACATAGAAACAATAATATTTCCCAATATTTTCCACCATTCGCATCAGTTAGGTATGTGTCAATAAGTCGATAATGTAATTTTAGTTCATAATAAAGTTTGTCTTTTTCGTTAACACTGTCCAATGTGCTCATTTCTCGTCATATTTGTATGATCACGTTTTAGGTTTAAATCTCCATAGCATAAGTAGTTAAAACTTATGCCTATCGGGAATATTCAAACACTATTGGGGTCTAGAAGAATCGATTTTTTTATACTATTACGCCGTCCTACTAAAAGTACACTAGTAATATTGAGAAAACTCATGGAAATCAAATTCACTCATTCTTTGAAAGTATATAGAACTTTGTTATTCTAAATAGCTTTATAGTAGAACCAATGGGAGTCTTTTAGTAGTGTTAACACAGAAAGAGGCTAAATATTTCTTAATTTTTTTTCTTGATTTTTAAAAAGACAACTCTCGCATTAAGAATTGCTCTTGTGTCGTGGGGACTTTTACAAACAAACAAACAACGGACATAAAGCACAACCAGACCCGAAACAGTTATTTGTGGATCGCACAAATGATTGCTCCTTCTGGGAATCGAACCCACGACCTCCCGACGCAATGGTATTGGCGTGGTGACCTAAACCACTGCGCCACGGAGTTCATATTTATTTTCCTTCATCTACAAGATTGCAATTGCAAGCACAGAAACGAATGCTCTGTACTACTGCAAATCCAAACGAATGTTACTCTACAACTACTAGCAAGCACGTAACGTAAATTCTAGTTATTACATTAGCAGTTATTTCTCGGATCATTATCCATTGTTACTCAAGCTTATGTCAGCAAAACAAAAAGGTTAGCTCACGCAATGATCTAATCGTTCTATCAATCGACTCATAATCGTTGCGTAACAAACGAGTGCAAGATCAAGGTTACGCTATCTTAGGATTGGTCTTTCATCTTTTGAGGTTTCAATAACCTATTGTCAGCCATAGATAGCTAGATTTGATCAAGTCACTATTTAGGTCAAATGATAATGATTGTCATGGTTATTTTTATTGTATTTAATGCAATTGTGGATATCGGAAGCGCATTCGGAAGTAACAAAGAACTAAATATTTATACAATCGACACAATATAATCGGAGTACTTAAGTGTTTTGTATCTCATATTGTTCCGTGTTGAAATCGAACCACTATAGCAAAAACAGAAATTAAATTTTGTTGGCTAAAGGCCAATAAATTTGAAAAAAAAAATAGAAAGACTTCTACTAAAGTAAGACTCTTCAATGTAAAAACTTTTGAAATCAAAGCAATCTGTCTTGTTGAGTCCTTGTGGCTTGGTCATTTTAAAACGTGACTATCTTAACAAATCAACTATCCAAAGACTGGTAAAATGCTAAACTTTTAGAAACAAGATCAATTTCCATAATTATTCACCATCAAAATATCTTTTAAAATTCAACCAGCGTTCTAAGAAGACGAATCACAGTATAATCAAGGCATAAACTCGGGTTACTGTCAGTCAAATGTCGGATAAAATAAAACAACCTGTGTCAAGGTTTTCGTGGAGTTTCGTGAAGGTATTCTAATAGTTTTGGGTCTGTGATTGGTCTTATTGTGTAAGGATGTACTAAATTGTTGTATAGTCTAGTCTGTTTAGTTGCTAGCTGTGTGCTGTTTCTCCTCCGTTTATGGTCTTTATTATACTTTTGTTGGTCGTGATGTTAGTTGGCTATGGACTTTCTCTTGAATATGGCTATCTTATTTATTGTAGAAACTCAAATCCGATTACTTCCAGAGTTTATTCTTTAGCCTATAATTATAATTAGGTGAGCCTATATTAGAAAAGACTAACTTATTTCCACAGGTTCTGCATGCATTCTTCACGTTGAAAGAAGGCCCTTCATTTTCTCCTTTTCAAGGACAATAACCCTACCAAAATTTTAATTTTGCATCTTTATGTGATTGTAATCCATCGATGCTTGCCCCAATCTTAGGCCAATTTTCCGCGAACTAGCATTCTATTCTAGCATCAAATACCAGTTCCCCTTTTTGTTCAATCCCATACATATTCCATACACACAATTGGCTATATACGATAGTAATCTAGATTCTTTACGACTTGGATCACCAACCTTATCGCAAGATCAGATGATGCCAAACACTTCGATGTATAACGAACTATTTCGAGACATTACATACATACAAACAAAGCATATATGTATGCATAAACGTGGATAAAGCTTAAGAGTTTAGTTCAGGGATAAACGTATTTTAGGATATTTGTTGCACATTACATACTAGGTATCGACACGGTTCGGATTGTTCTCTAGTTTCGTTTCAAAACTACACTTCCTTCTTTTTCTTTATGAAAGTCTTATTTCTTTCAAAGGTATACAGCATTTGCCTTCGATAACTAATATGATTAGTGGATTATATTATTTGATCACAGTACAAAAATCAAGCCACTTATGGCGCTATCTCCGAAACGGTCCCTGACTGACCCGAACAGCTATCCAATTTGGAGCATCTGCCAATGTTATAATCAACTCGTTATTCATGTACAATTACATAAATACAAATATTTCGGAAGTTCTCAAATGAAAGTGAAAATCATAGAAAATCTATATAACAACATAGAATAATATATATGCATTTGTAAACGGACATGAGAACCAAAACTTTCTTTTCTACTTTTTACGACGACTCAGTAACCTACTATCAGTAACAGATAGGCCTACCACAGTTAAGTGGTCTTGTAAGCACTTACTAAAGATATCGTATAGAAAACGGTCGTTAGTAAAATATACACAGTTTATCGCGTGACGGATTGCTCGGCTGAGTGACCTACACCGATTATACATGCATCACAATTCGCGACACTATAATTACACTGTATTTATTAAAATATAGCTGACCCAAGAAACTTCGTTTGCGTCACATAAGAGAGAATGGGTAAACATTTTCCCCGTTTTTGTAACATTTTTCGTTGCTACTCCGCTCTTATTGGCCGTAGCGTGATGTTAAGCCTAAAACCTTCCTCGATAAATGGTCTATTTAACTCAAAATTTTAATTTGAACCCGTGGTTTCTGAGATTAGCAAACAAACAAACTAACCAACTCTTCAGCTTTATAATATTAGTATAGATGTATAGTAGGTAGGGTGGCCAAATCCAAGTTGATCATTTCCGGGACAACAAAGTAAAATTCCGGGACAATCTCGGAAATCACAGCCATCTGGCAACCCTAATAGTGTGTTTTGGTTACTAAAAATGCTAACCCTTTTAGCCGCTATCTCTGAAAAGGTCCATTTGCCAAATTTTGTTACCAGTTTTTTGAATAACAGAGATATTTGAATGGTGACATTCAGTTCAATAGGAGTTCAGAAGATTTTTTTTCGTATAAATAGGTTATTAAAATTGGGCTTTTGTCTATAAACAATACGTTGACATTTCGCAGTTTCTTTAGAAATTAAAATATGTAAGAATAGCAGAATGGTCAATCGAATTCCATACCTTTTTCTATTATGGCGGCTGATAATGAACAATTGAAATTATTTTCACTTTAACCTCATTATCTAATTTAAAGCGAGAATTCTTATATTATTTTTCCGAGGCAATATTAGATCAATTCATAAAATACTTACGGAACTTCGAACTTTTAATACACCTGTCTTTATAAACGCGGTAAACTCTATACGCAGTTTCCATCGATAAATGATTCAGGATTAAAATATTGCATACCAAAAATACGCGTCTTAATATGACCCCTTCAAACTTATTGTGCATCATTTACATTCATACATTTAGTCATATAAGAGTACAAGACCGACGGTAACGAGTAATGATCTGACCTTTTTGAAGGACATCACCAATGAGATCTGTGTTTATCTTGCTAGAGCGTCCTCCCCCGGCGTTTCCATTTACTTCCGTACAGTGAATTTATATAGAAACTCTTCTCTAAAATTTATTCAACGTTCGAGATTTTATTTATTAAAAGACAACTCCCGAAATTGCTCTTGTGTAGCGGGGACTTTTACAAACATACAAATAACGGACACAAAAGTACAACCAAAAATATGAATCGCATAAATATTTTTCCCGTGTGGAAATCGAGCCCACGACTTTCAACACCCTTTTTTTTCGTTAGGAAAATGCATTACTGCATGTCCCGCTCCAGGTAGGAAGCGGGAGTCTGTCGGGCTCTCTCGCCGGCTAGGCGTCCCGGCTTTTAAATTTAGGCAAACCGACTAAAAACCTGACGGTGTTCCTTCAACAGTCACTATAAAGTGGCCAGGACGTGGAACCTCCAATTGGATCTTATCTTATCTTATCTTAGGGGTGGGGGTGCCAGTTAATGCCTGGCTGACACTTCGACCATTCCTGATCCTTTGTGTCACCCCCTCCTTTGCTACTCTAGACGTTGGGGGGCAGGGCAAAACTTATCAGTTTTGCTATGCACCCCACCGGAAGCAGCCTGTAGTCTTCTGGTTTAGGGTAACCGCATCCTAGAAGATCCATTCTTTTCCTTCCTAAAGCATCACACTCGCACAGTATGTGTTTCATGGTTTCTGCTTCTTCATTGCAGTGCCTGCATTTGGGGTCATCTATGGCTCCTATTTTGTTTAACATGTAGTTCGTGCCGTAGTGTCCTGTGAAAGCACCAAGTATTTTCTTGATGCTGTCTTTGCTGAGGTTTATTAGGTTATTACTCCAGCTTTTGTTGACGTTATTTATGAACAGTTTCGAATGGGTTAGTCCAGATATGGCTTTCCATTCTTTCAGATGCTGGTCCCTGGTGAAGTTGGTTATTGCCAGTTTGACTGTCGCATCAGGTAGTCCAATTATTGGTTCTGGACCTATTGGGAGTGATTCTGATCCTTTCCGTGCAAGTTCATCAGCTTTCTCATTCCCATCTATGCCCGCGTGGCCTGGTACCCAAACTAGCCTAACGTTGTTTGTACGACCTACCTTGTTTAGGTTCTTTATGCAATTCAGTACAAGTCCCGAATTGACCTTAGAACAGCAAAGAGCTTTAATAGCTGCTTGACTGTCGCTGAGTATATAAATGTCGCGATTTTTTGTATCTCGTTTTATAATCTCTTGGGTGCATTCGATGATTGCGTGTACTTCTGCTTGGAAGACTGAAGCATATCTGCCTAGGCTAGTACTTATGCTACAGTCCTCCGAGTGGACGCCTGCTCCTGTGCCGTTCTGCATTTTGGAGCCATCGGTGTACCATATCTGTCTCGATTTGGTTTGTGTGTAGAGACCTTGACTCCATTCTTCTCTCGTCGGAATCGTCATCTTAAAGTTTCTGTGAGTGACTAGTATTGTCTGTATTTTGTCAGAGTTCATATCTAGCATCTCTTTTAGATGAGGTTTTATGCCCATGTTTGTATGGTTGCACGTCATCATCTTCCTTGTCCCGAGGTTTGCATCTTTGAGTCTTTTCAACGCATTGATTGCCTCTCTTTGGACTGTAAGGTGCAATGGAGTGATTCCAAGTAAGGTTTCCATTGCTGCCGTTGGTGTTGTTCTGAAGGCACCTGTTATAGACATGCAGGCAACCCTTTGGATGGTGCTGAGCGCTTTCTTGCATGTCTCTTTATTGGTTCTTGGCCACCATACTACACTTCCATACTTGATGATGGGTAGGATCATCATTGTGTAGATCCAGTATAGTACCTTTGGTTGGAGTCCCCATGTTTTGCCATAGGCCCTCCTGAGCATGCCAAAAATTCTAAGGGATTTGTTGGTTATATGCTCCTGGTGTTTTTTCCAGGTCAGATCTTTGTCCAGTATTAGTCCTAAGTATTTGACCTGTGTCGACCATTGTAGTTCTTCTCCGGCCATCTTTAGGCTTTTGAAGTTTTTGAGGTCTCTTTTCCTAGTAAAGTACATCGCGGTGGTTTTACTAGGGTTGATGGATAGGTGGTTATCTCTGCTCCATCTTTCTGCTATTTTGATCGCTTCTTGTGACAACTGCGAGACGATCGTCGGAATTTTTCCGTTGACCATAATGGCTAGGTCATCTGCGTAACCTACCGTGTAGAATGGCCCTGTGTTCAGTTCTTTCATTAGCGAATCGACCACTAGGCTCCACAGCAGAGGTGACAGCACCCCTCCCTGTGGGCAGCCTCTGGTTGTTTTGACGTGGATGGTATCGCCAGCTAACGTGGAACTGATAACTCGGTTTTGCAGCATTTTCCCGATCCATCTGCAGATGGTTGGGTTCACACCATGTTTTATAGCAGCATCTTGAATAGCTTCGAAGGTGGTTCTGTCGAAGGCCCCTTCTATATCTATAAAGGTGGCCACGCATATTTCTTTGCTTTCCAGTGCTGCCTCTGCTCGTTCTATCACTAGATGAAGAGCTGTTTCGGTCGATTTCCCTTGTTGATAAGCACATTGCCTAACATGGAGTGGATTGTTTCTTAAAGGTCCGTCTCTTATATGTTTGTCAATCAGCTTTTCTATCGTTTTAAGTAGAAACGATGTAAGGCTGATGGGTCGATATGACCTAACATCTTCGTAGTTTGTTTTTCCTGGTTTGGGCAGGTATACTACTTTCACTTTTGACCATAGTTTTGGTATATGGCCATAGGCTAGGCAAGCTCTGTAAATACGCACCAAGTGTGGTATTAACACATTGCTGCCTTTTTGTAGGAGTATGGGGTATATGCCATCTGGTCCTGGTGATTTGTAGGGCTTGAAGCTGTCAATTGCCCATTTCAGAAGGTTCCCATCTACTATTTTCCTGGCTGTGTTCCATTCAGCCCTTGACGTCTTGATGAGATTTACTTCGCTATGCGTTATATCTTCATCTGTCATTATGTTGATGATAGTTGAACCTGGGAAGTGTTCGGTAGCCATAATGCGTAGCGTTTCTTCCCCAGATTCTGTGAGTTTCCCGTCTTTGTTTTTGATACTGGTGAGCGGGCTCTCTTTGGCCAGCGATAGTGCTTTGGTCAGTCTCATGCTTTCTGGAAGCGAGCTTATTAGGCCGCAATGATCGGTCCAGGATTTGCGCTTGCTTTTCCTTACAGCTTTGTGATATTCAGTTAGCTTTTTTGAATAGTCACTGTAGTCATTTCGGGCCTTAGCTCTATTAAAGGCGATTCTGGTTTCACGTTTTAGAGCCTCTAGTTCCTTGTTCCACCAAGGGACTTTTTTGGGTTTAATTTCTTTTGCCGGGCAGTTATCCGTCCAGGCCTGTGTGATCGTTTTCGATAACCGGTCTGCTTCAAGTTCTATATCCAGGGTAGAATTGAGCTTGCACTTCGGGTCACCTAGCAAGATCTTTAGATCTTTGCTATAGTTAACCCAGTCCGTGTGTTTGGGATTCCTTCTGATCGTAGCTGTGTCTACGCGAGTCGTCCCATAGTTGAAGCATATATATCTATGATCTGAAAGCGAGATTTCATTTGATACATGCCAGTTAGCGATATGATTGCTAGCAGTGTTAGTGGCTAGGGTTATATCTATTACCTCACCTCTCCGCGCATTGACGAAGGTAGGGCTGTTTCCTCGGTTGAGTAATTGTAAAGGAGAACTTACCAGATATTCCAGTACTTTTTCTCCCCTTCTATTGGTGTCCGAGCTGCCCCAGATCACGTGGTGAGCATTTGCATCGCATCCAATAATGATGTCCATCTTGTGCTGGATGCTGTGGTTAACCAGACCTTCAAGTTGTGTTGGGATCGGGTTAGGTTCCTCATAGGGAAGGTAGACAGCGGCAGAGATGATAGTCTTGCTGCTATCTTTTCCCCCTGTGTTGATCTTGACTGCCGTCAGATCCCTGTAGCAGAAGTCGTGCAGAGGCCATGCATTTACGCCATTTCTGGTGTATATGCACGTTCTCATACCGTTATTAGAGTTTCTGGAGTTCCATATTGTTCCTCCAGTGTCGTCTAATCCTTTGATTTCCCCTTTATATATGTAGGGTTCTTGTATGAGGGCAATGTCGAATTTGCCTCCTTTTAGGGCTCGTGCCAGAAGGGCCGTAGCCGCCTTGTTGTGCTGTAGGTTAATTTGAACATACCTTAAACCCTCCATGTTGATGGTTGATTGGGGGCTCATTTTGGAGAAGGAGGTGGGGGGGCAACTATGCGTCGCCGCCCGCCTCGCTGTCGGGAGACGGTTCTAGGAGTGCGTCCTCCTCAAGCGCCAGGTTCCGCATTTCCCCAAAAAGGTCCTCAGTGCCAATGGTTGACACTGGGGATGGCGGGGCTCCGGGGGTCATGGGGCGCTGAGGTGGGTTCGCAGGCTCCGTCACTGCCGTTGAGGCGGGAGGGTCTCCTTCCTCAGGCGGCTCTCGTTGCTCCTCCCCTGAAGTACTGGCCACCGGGGAGGCATCTTCCAGCAGCTTAAATATGCTGAAGTCGATGCCGGTGGGTAGCCTGTAGTCCCGGGCTTTGATGAACTCGGCCGAGTCCTTGTCCATCATGACGATTCTGCGCACCGTGAACTCGTCATTTTGGGTGTCGATGACTCGCCACTCCTGTGTTTTCAGGCCCGGGTTCATCTTCTCCACCAGCATCAGCACCCGCCTGTTGTCCTTTTCGGACGCGGCGCGCGATTTCCAGGCCATTTTGACCGGCTTCGGTAGGTCTTTTGCTGCCACTACCCTTATAGTTTTGTCCTCACCTACCTTTGAGCCGGTGAGCTCCTTCAACCATTTCGCTGAGGTCTCATCGGCGCAGGTGAAGAACAGTGCCCCGGACACGATGTTGCCCATGTTGACGAGGGGCGGCGGACCGGTCATTGCCATCAGCCGGTCGAACATCAGGTCCTGCACTTTGTGTCCTTCCTTGATGGTCATCTTCCTTTCAGGATACCCTTCAAGGATGACCGCCATCCTGAGGCTGGCTGCAACGACGTCTCGGTAGGAGCCCTGGGTTTTTGGCTTTTTGGCCTCCCGGGCTTGCTCTAGTGACCCGTCGCTTACCTCTCTTGCACGTTTGGTAGGTGCATCGCTGCTGCTCTGGAGCGCCTGCAGCTTCCTCAGCCGGCGATTACGCCTTTGTGCTGAAGCGCTAGGACCCTCCTGCGTGCCTCTGGGTTTGGTATTGGGGTCAGAGGTCGGTGGCCCACGGGGGCCCCTAGAGGCCACCCCGGTCCTTCCGCTCTGGAAACTCCCGCCACTGCTCCCTGGGGCACTTTCGTACGCCGGAGGTTGGGTCGCCTTGTCGACACCGTTCGGGCCTGTTGTGGCCCGTTCGGTTTGCCTTTCGGGCTTCCCCTCCGCTCTTGACCCAACTTTGGGGTTGGCTTTGGCTCCAGCTTGTCGTGGCAGCCCACAGGTTCTCTTGCGAGACACCTCGGTCCAGCAGCACGAGTCGCTTTCGCCTCCGCTGACGCCCTCAGTTGGCTTTGCGCTTAGCGCATTAGGTGCTTTCGCACTGGATTGGGTTTGGTTATTTAGATTATCCATACCTTTGTTTGATTTTTGATTCGTCAGTCCGGCTCCTCACCCTCCTCGGAGCCCTCATGTGGGGATGCTTTATAGCACCAAGGCTACCGGACCGATATAGCTCCCCGAAGTGCGTCGCCGACGAGACTAAACGGTGCAAAAACAACTCACCTGTTACCACAACCTGCGAGAGGTTCTGCTCCGCCGTCTGCCGACTCCATCACTCCAGGAAACTCGCCAGCAACCGTCTGACCGGATGCTTCAGCCGCTTGATCGCAGGTGGCTAGCCCTTGACCGCCCGTGTCGGAGGAAATCCAGACCAAAGAGGCGTGTTGCCTCCTGCCAGCCGCAGCTGACATTCAGCTCAACCCCCAGGATTCTTTCATCCACTCCTTACGGGTTCCCGCGCACGGCACAAACACGCAGGAGGTCAATTCTGTCCACCATCTTGACTGTAAGATGATGAACTCGCAAAGGTGTGACCTCAGCATCCTTGCGATAGGCGCCCAGTAGTTTCGGTTATATCCATTTCTGAGGGAACTGGACCAATAACAGGGCAAGCAACCACGGGAAGGATAACTACTGGACTTGCCTTAGGGATCTTCACGACTGTTGCGCTCTCCCCTAAGACCTCGCTCTCACAGTGCTTCTGATGGAGGCACTATGAGGGGTTTGTACTTATGCTACCATGCGTCTGTGCAGGCAAGCGTGTGAAAAGCAAGCGAGAAGCATGTCGTGATTATTCAAACTGCAAAAGCATATGCACATCCCCGCCCCCTTGGACCTCCAATTGGATACTCCGCGTCCCGACTTTCAACACCCTGGTGGTAGTGTAGTCTTCTTAATCCTAAGCATGTAGTATGTAGAAAATTAGCTACAACTATTTAAAAATAATCAGCCATCCATAGGAGCAAGTGTCATGTACAATAGTTCACGTCGCTCATTACTTTGCAAAATGTAAACTATTCTAAACGCAGATTGTTTGTGCGTCAGGGGCCATGGGTAATAATAACTTAATAGGTATGGGTGAGTAGTATGGAAACGCTTCTACTCATATTTCAATACGTCGGAGAAGCGATAGGTACTCCCATAGTTTACTAACTTCGATTGCGATAGCGGTTATGGTTCTGGGCAAAAAAAAAGTGTGCAGAGCATTTTTAATATATCTGGATTTTCGGTTTTGGGTCTGGCCAAAAAATGGTTATCTGGGTGTTTCATTACTTACATGAAGTCTGGAAATAAGGGTTGGAGACTTCAGAGTCTCTGAGAGTATGTTTAGCTCTCTTTCCTTGTCGCTCTAGGCGTCTTCCAGGTTATATTTATTATTACACGACCATGAATAAAGTGTTAATACCCACTAAAATTACTTTTTCGTCAGAATATACTTTCGAACTAAAAATAATTTGCGATAATATTCGTAAAAACCTCTTAAAACATAGAGGGTTATAAAATCTAAGAGCGGAAACGTGCCTACAGGCGAATAATTTTGTGGCACATTTATGAAACTCTACGATAATGTATCAAGACAAACTGTAACGGAGAAGCGTATTCGTAAAGAGGCGAACAAGTTGGCTTGCGCGATTCACTTACTTTTTGTTACCATGTCTCTTTTGCTGGCAAGCATCTCTAGTTGGAAATATGTCGAGTGTCTTAATTAACAGAAAATAATAGTTAACTTATATGTATTACTAGCTGACCCGCGCAACTTCGCTTGCGTCACAACTATACTAATATTATAAAGGAAGGCTATAGGCTATATATCATCACGCTATTACCAATAGGAATCGATAAATGGGCTATCTAACACTGAAAGAATTTTTCAAATTGGACCAGTAGTTCCCGAGATTAGCGCGTTCAAACAAACAAACTCTTCAGCTTTATAATATTAGTATAGATATATAGGTATTATTACCGCATATCTATTTAGCTCAATTAACAACTGAATTTAGGCTAAAAGCAACCACTATGGCATCTTCTTGTTTGCTTTATGACAATCTATTGTGCTTTTCACAAATAGCTCAGCTTGTGAAGTCACGATATATAACACGTGTCAAAACTGTTAGCAATATTAAGGTATCCCCGATACAAAATTGTAACTTAAAGCAAATGCAACGAGAAAATTAAAATCTTCACATAAGAACTGCTCAAATATTGGCTGTGAAAATATTAATTTAAAACATTAAAAAATTCTACAACTATTTAATTTGTTTGTAGCCGTGATCTTGGACTTTGACATTCAGAAACAAAACATCATTATAATTTGGAGAAAAACAATTTGAAATTAAATAAAAACGTGTAGGATTATAATAAAAAAACCGGCGAAGTGCGAGTTGAATCGCGCATGAAGAGTTCTGTACCGAAGTACCAAAAAAATACGAAAAAATCACAGTTATTGTATAATCCTTAATATTTTTAGTATTTGTTGTTATAGCGGCAACGGAAATACATAATTTGTGAACATTTCAGCTTTCTAGGTTTATAAGATACAGCCTGGAGACAGACAGACAGCGGAGGCTTAGTAATAGGGTCCCGTTTTACCCTTTAGGTACGGAACCCTAATAATCTCGTCACGCATTTGCTATCATTTTGTTATAAGAGCTGTTTTAAATTCTGTTGGACAGTGTGTTGAATTTTTAAATTAATTTGATGTCCTTAAACCAGACAAGGACATAACATACATTGTCTGTCTGTTTATTCCTGTTGGTAATTGCGTCATAATATCTCTCACATGAGGTTTTTTCTCGTAGAATTATTTTTCGCAAAATGTTATATTAATTTTATTATAATTAGTTTTTTGAGCTGGGCGTCTCCGTGCTTCGGAGGACACGTTAAAAGCCGGTCCCGGTTGTTGTCAACTAAGGTCCATAAGCCACGTCAAAGGCCTTTGGGCGGCTTGAATAACTTTGACACTAGGTTGACCACGAACCATGCGATAAATAGAAGAAAATTTTATCTAAATCTGAAAGCGTTGACTTTTACTAATTGAATAGACATTTACTTAGCTGCCTAAACTTACGTATTTCTCCATAGCTCCAACAAGGAAAAAAAAATACAATTACTAGTTTTCATAGTTTTGTTTGCCACTAGAACTATGGAAAATCATTAATTCCATACACCTATACTATTTTCATAAATTCTTCTTCAAAACCTTGTAGCTCTCGACGTTCAAAATTACCTACAATGTGGTCAGTATAAAATAAATATTCTTAAAGTTAGTAATTATATTACGATGTCTAGAAATAAAGAGAGAGACAGCTATTTGTTTACATTCTTAACCCCTTGCTACACCAGCCATAGTGGATTAACAGGCTTACCTATTAATACTCATATAAGGTTATCATCGTTATCAGTTCTCCGGAAGCCGGCACTGGCTTAGCGGCTGGTAAATAAACAGTAATTATTATAATCTCTCGTGTCAACAATGTACGTGTGTTCTCTCATTATAAGGAAACAAGACCACGTTGTATTAATGTTAATACATATTAGTGATGTTACCTAAAGAAATGATTTATTTCTACATTTAGGCATCAGTACAAGTACGACGTTATTCTTATATGTATTCCTTTACCTAATGTCTTAGCATCTTGGATTAAGCATATATCATTTTCCTTATATGCTATACTCAAACAGTCATACAAGTAAAATCATAAATATCTAAGATCCATAATATCAAAACTCCTTTTGTCAAAAAAATCCGCTTGTATGTAATTTAATTTAGACGGAAAAACCTTCTTTTGGAACGACTCCTCTAATAATATCTAATCCGTTCCAAAAAATAAATGGAAACAAAAAATTAAAACACAAATAATATCGATAATGTCATATCATGCATAAAAGGTGCGTAGTATTCGTTACCGTGGTCGTGTATGAAAAAACATATGGATGTCAATGAAATAATGGAAATTTTAGGGATCTTAGGGAGTGGCATTCTAATCTACAGCTATCGAAAAAAAAGCGTGATTTTATATATGTATCTACGAATTATCATAAACAAATACAATAATAAAAGCTGCGAATGACGAGAACAAACACGATACAGGAACAAAAGTTGATGGGCGTTTCACGACGACTGCGCGCGCGCATACATCTGTTCAATGTTAAGATAAGGCGACGTACACACGGCGGAATCACACGTGAATTGACACGTGCGGGCCGTTTATCTTAATACGTTGTATACCGGGGTTTGTAGCGGTCAAAGGACTTTAAACGATAAATGACCACCGGCTTTGTTTGAAGCAATTTCTTTTTTGATAATGGGACGATGTATGGGATTTTGTAGGATCGTATTAGTAGTAGATTGAAGACGCTACTTTTGCGATATGATTGAATAATTTTAAAATATCTTTATGCGTTTGAAGCGGTCGTGTTTAATTACCCACTTTGATTTCTTTAGATCTTCTTCTTATCGTATGGTTAGTGGTATAACCTAGTGTTAAAGTTGTTCAAGCCGCCTGAAGGCCTTTGACGTGGCTTAACGACTGTTATCTTAATTGACAGCAACCGGGACCGACTTTTTACGTGCCCTCCGAAGCACGGAATTTTATTGAATAGATAAACTACCGCTAAATGTACCTCAGAAACCGAGCATTCGTAGTCTACTGCACAACAAGTGATAAATAATGGGAATAGTAATAAGTCAATATATTTCTTATACGCTTAGATGTCGTGTCCAATACTACAAGTACTAAGGTCTATATTTAGCTCAACAGGATGAACACTGTTAAGCATTATTGATAGCTTACATCCTTGCGCAGAATGTCTTCGGCAGTCACTGAGTAATACTTAGCATTACAATTAGTTCCTAGTAGCGTTAAAAGTATAATCAATCATGGTATTGTGCTTTCTAAGTATCCGCGTATATTTTTTAAAGTGCTTTTATTACTTTGTGACAGGAATCTTAAAATAAAAATCTACAGTAATCTTTAAAAACACCTCTCTATTGGGACTTTAGATTGTTAATTGAGACCCCAAAGTTAATTTTATGACCGTTGGCTGTAGTTATAATTATTACCATCCAATCTGGCCTTAGTAGTCCGAAGATAACCATAGTATAACTCTTTTACAATATCATTTTTTGAAAGTGGTTTTGTATCACAGGCAAAAACCAATGATAGCTATATAATTACTAGCTGACCCGGCAAACGTTGTTTTGCCATATAAATTTAAATAAAAATGTTAAGGGTGGACAACCCCTATCACTAAGGGGTATGAAAAATAGATGTTGGCCGATTCTCAGACCTACTCAATATGCTCACAAAATTTCATGAGAATCGGTCAAGCCGTTTCGGAGGAGTATGGCAACGAAAACTGTGACGCGAGAATATAATATATTAGATTGTTACTTAAAGATTGATCCTGAAATTCAAGTTCGCAGCTCAAAATATTAATCCCTAAATGGGTGGAATATAAACAAGCTCTACTTTCGCATTAATAATAATACAATGACGACAAACCTGTCAATATCTGTTAAACAGACAAAATACGCCATTCCTGCTTAAAAGCTTAAAACCGAATCTATTCTCGTACAACGCGTCACAGATTTATACGTCACTATCCCCGCGACTTCGCCCGCGTGGAAACCCTTCCCGTGTAAATCCCGATTCCTCGGGAACTCCGGAAAAAAATCCCTGTGTGTTATTCTGGGTCTTCAGCTACCTACATACCAAATTTCATTGTAATCAGTTAAGTAGTACTTGCGTGAAAGAGTAACAAACATTCATACATACTCACAAACTTTCGCATTAATAATATTAGTAGGATTAATACGCCGCTTATAAACGCCTGTTGATTTGATATAAAGCCTCGTGCACACTCGCGTGACGGCTCTCACGTGGACACCTGACATTATATCCTCATGAATGCAGATATGATATGAATAGATTGGAGCGTTACAATGTGTTGTCAGTATAATGCGTTTAAAATATAGAAAATGCTTTATTTGCAGATTTCAGTAGCGCAATTCTGTGTAATCTGTACTGTCGAGTATCGAGAGTTTGACATATTTTAGAATGAACTGCCAAAATTGTTCCTACGACGACGCTTGTTAGAGGCGCTGAACAGATTTTCATAAAACATTTTTCTATGACAAATCGGTTGTGGGTAGTCGATAGTAGTTGAGAATCGAGCTACAGTACGATTAATACTACACTAGTGAAATTCCGCTTCTTTTGTATTACCTAAATTCTGGATAAAAGAAGCGTAGATCACTTAAGAATAAATGTAAGTTTCCATAATCAAAATTTAACAGAAAAGCAAACATTCATTGAACTTTGTAATAAAAAATCATAAGTTTTTGGGTCTATACGTTTTGTCGTATTAATATAATAGTTCGGTATTCGCCTCACATTTGTCAAAAATACATAAATGGTATAGGTTACAATAATTTGTGTGAGAGTACAAACTGTCTTAACCGACTCTAATAAAGAAAGCACCAGTGCCGCAGGGGTGGAATTCTCTAACACTATCGACTACATAGCCATCGAGCAATTTTGTATGAAAAAGTCATAGGAACTATTTTTGTAGTAAGTACCTACATTCAAAATGTCAAACCCTCTATAGTGAATTTTGTCCATAAAGAATCGCGTTTCAGATGAAAAAACAAGCAATTTCCCCGACAATACCCAAAATTCGCAATAACATCACGTGTTCAAATCGCAGTGAAACGAATCATCTGCGATTTACATTCACGTCGCAAGTCAATTGATTTACGAGTGGTATCTCTTTGGTGATTGTGGTGATTGTAGCACAATGCAGCTCATTGTGGGTCATGATCGAACTAGCCAGTGATGATCCGGTCCCAGGGGAGGATGGAGCGTGCTGTGAGTTTCTTACTTTAGTAACTGCCTTTTCTAGTTTAATATAAGAGATATCTTTGTTTATGGTGAATATTTGCAATTATCATTTACAGTAACAATAGCAATACAAATAGATTAAAAATAAATAAAAGAAACAAATATTAAAATAACTAGTTTAAACATTTTTGTGCGAACTCCGTTTTTTCTTCAGTGGCAATTCTTTATGATTTTTCAAATTAATCAGTCTTAGTGAAATTATAAGAATAGGTATATTTTTTTTACAAAAGGGTAATTTTTTTTTTATGAACAGTCCGCCCTGTGATTTAGTTGATCAGCCTGCAAAATATTTTCTTAATCGGTCCATTAACTGCCCTATCCAGTTTTTGTCGGATGCAACAATTTTGCGAAAGATCTTTCCCTGACATAGGTCTTTTCCTTCTTAATATCTTAATCGGTGCAGTATGTTTCAAAGTGAAAGCGTAACAGAATAAGAGACAGACTGTAATTAAGATAGAAAGAAGATTTTGCCCGCAGAGACCTTAAAACTTGCTCAATACCATTTCTACTGACAGTTGTAATTATTTTGCCAATTTATATCTAAAGCAACACAACTTTTCAACAGTGAAAACGATACAGTTAGACAGGATTTCTTACGCATTCTCTACTACTATCGACTGCCGACAACCGGCTATCTACCGAGAAAAACAACTAAATCTGTTTAGTGCCTCTACCGGACTCCGTAAGAACTATTTTGGCAGTACATTTTAAATGTCAAACTTTCGATACTTGATAGTACCGACTGAAAATAAACGCGCTACTGTAATCCAAATGCGAAAGTTTGTGTATGTATTGATGATTGTTACTCTTTCACGCAAATACAACTGAATCGATTACGATAAAATTTGGTATGTAGGTAGCTGAGGACTCAAATTGAAACATAGGCTATAGTTTTTATCCCAGAGTTACCGAGGGATCGGGATTTACACGGGAAGGGTTTCCACGCGGACGAAGTCGCGGGCGGTCTCTAGTGCTAAATAGGCCTGAAATAAAAGCCAAATCATTGTACATAAAACTTGCTCTTTTATAAGTGTTTCACCTTATGTTGGAGATGTTTAAAGCTTTGACGGCTTAACGACTTTTATCTCGATGACAACAGCCAGGTCGAGGCCGTCTTTTAGCTTTTTACGCGTTTCTTACCGCTTTGTTTTTGAATATTGCGAGTAGAATTAATTTTTTATGTTTACTTATGTTGTCTTAGATGAAAGACGATAAAGCGGAAAAGCTGATAGTTTTTCTTCCCTCAGTTTCTAATACCGCCTGTGATTGGAAAATCTTCCTAGTACAGGCATCGAAATTAAGTTACCGTTTAAGTATTTTTAAAATCACTTTTATGAATAAACGTGTACCAATAAAAAAAAATAAGGTTGTTGGCGTAACATTTCACATTAAGTAATGCTGCATTTGGTGAGACTGGAAGCCGACTCCAACATAGTTTGGAAAAAAAGCTAGGCTGACCTTTGTATTAAGTAAAGCAATTTAATCAATTTTGATACTATCGTTCCTTGCGGTTCAGTGTTTTGACATTCAATTCGATTACACATTTTACAAAATTGATAACAGCTTAGTATTGTGGTGATCCGCTTTACGGTTATTTCGGTGTTGCTAAGCATTCGGTTTACAAGTTTACATCAGGAGTAACTCTCAATTGAGTAAGCCACGTCAAAGGCCTTCGAGCGGCTTGAACAAATTCGACACTAGGTTGACCACTAACCATACGATAAGAAGAAGAATTGAGAAAACAAACATCGCAATAACCACGATGTAATCTATCCACTTGTTGCATCCACACATCGTAAACACTGTAGTACTGTACATCTGGTCGCCATTCGCCCTACATAATCATTTATATCACAATGCGTCTCTGTTCCGCGTTCCTGCATATAGTATGCGAATGATGCGCACCCTTTTAAAAGAAAATGACCGCAGCGTAACTAATTTAGTACATAATTATGTCTGTTTCTTATTCACATTTGAAATTGATTTTGTTATGCAGGAAGGTTTTATTAACAAATTTTTTTTAAAAAAGTTAAGGTAAAATAAATTGGAGACTCTTTTATTCAATATTTAGACCTATAACAATAATAATTTTTGTACACAATATTCTGTCAGAAGGATTAAAATTTAATTGATATTTCATACATAAAGTCATGCTTCCCACAGGGGCAAGCAGAAACCAGAGAATGCCACTTGGTACGATCCTAACAACCTTCCTTTACATCCATACATCTTGTCATACAGAACCGCCATGTTTTTGCAAGACATTAAAGATATGATACACTAGCTGACCCGCGCAACTTCGCTTGCGTCACCTAAGAGAATGGGTAAAAATTTTCCCTGCTTTTGTAACATTTTTCGTTGCTACTCCGCTCCTAATGGCCGTAGCGTAATGTTATATAGCCTATAACCTTCCTCGATAAATGGACTATCTAACACTGAAAGAATTTTTCAAATCGGACCAGTAGATCCTGAGATTAGCGCGTTCAAACAAACAAACAAACAAACCAACAAACTCATCAGCTTTATAATATTAGTATATATAAAACCTTTAACCTTTATAATAGTAGCAATGTTAACGATGAAAGTTTGTACCATTCTCTTTCTTTTTTAAAATAGCAGTAATCAGAACAAAGTATTTGGGGGACATACCAGAATAATATTTTTTCTATACAATATTCTGTCAGAAGCATTTAATTTGACTTTCATAAAACTTCTGGAAACCATATTATTCTGTTAATGTTAAGACCTTGAATGGAAAGGATATGCAATGGTCAACAACAAAGTCTGTCGTGTTATGAATGCAAGTAGTACAAGGTCGAGTGCAAGACTGATCTATATTTAGGACAGGCCTGTAAAAGATGATCGCGAATGAAAGTTTACGCTTTTTAGGTTTTATAGAGGTAAATTCGATTTTTATTCTTTTAATCTGGCACTGGTTTTTGTAGTTAAGAAGTCAGGTTAGCAAAAATGTTTATTGTAGAAACTGCGTAATAAATTTATTGATCACTTTTAAGTGTCTTAAATTTATGGCTGTTATTTTATTCACAACTCGAAAAAATACTGAAATACTGGCTCGCTTAGTGCTACTATAAATGTAGTTACTATTTAATGAAAACTTCTTATTTTTTTCCCAATTCTATCTACTTGGGTCAGCTGTCTTGATAAATAAATTCACTTGAACGCTTTCAATATTAGTAGCGATTGTAGCAAAAAGCGATTATTGATCTGATTGCAGTTTTGTTTACAAATACAATGTTCTTGGAGATAGAACCAAAATAAACTGGCTATCAGACTTCAAAGTCACGAATTCACAATGAAAGTCACGCGGTTTCCGTCTGCTTTATAAATCTTTAGTACATAACAAGGCAGAGATTTGCTCGTAAAATGCGTTAACTAAATAATTCGGTCATCCGCTATGGGACCGTGTTATTGGTCGGTCTGTCTATGAGTTCAAAGGTTAACAGAGAGAAAGGACGATTGTTTATTTGTAAACAGTAGTGCAATTCTCTATGAGTATAATAAGAGTTTGACATTTAAAATGTACTGCCAAAATAGTTCTTACGTAGCCCGGTAGAGGCGCTAAACAGATTTTCGTGTAAAATTCCTCAGTTGTCGATAATTGATAGTTGTAGAGAATTGAGCTACAGTATTATGCATTTTCTTAGTTTTTAGGCTCCTTGACTATTTCTTATCTAATATACTAATGAAATGAACGGAATCAAACCATTAACTGACCGGTTGTCACAAATTCAAAAGTTAATTGTCATAAAACTTTAACTTGTCTTAAAATTTAATATTTCTAACTGGTATTTACTACAAATTTACGAGGCTGCTTCTACGTTATTCCTTGCCTTTCGAACTATGGATATCAAATAATCGTCTAGTAAAATTTCGTCATACTGTATTTCTTAAAACTTATCTTCATGTTTTTATATATTATCGTAGGCGCAAATAGACATAATCTATACTTACTAATATTATAAAGCTGAAGAGTTTGTTTGTTTGATTGTTTGTTTGTTTGTTTGTTTGTTTGTTTGAACGCGCTAATCTCAGGAACAACTGGTCCGATTTGAAAATTTCTTTCAGTATTAGATAGCCCATTTATCGAGGAAGGTTATAGGCTATATATCATTACGCTACGGTCATTAGGAGCGGAGTAGCAACGAAAAATGTTACAAAAACGGGGAAAATTTTGACTCATTCTCTTAGGTGACGCAAGCGAAGTTGCGCGGGTCAGCTAGTATTACAAGAAAATTGATGATGGCGTTATTTGTTTTGATCCATTATTTACTTCTTTATACTCATTAATAATAATTACTGTTTTGAACTCTACTATAAAATAATGAATAGTAGTAATAATTAAGATTTATGTTAACTTTCATATTAATTGATTAAATGCAATATATTGTTTTTTTTTGTCTGGTTTGCCTGTTCGTGGTGAGGCAATGGCAGTGTAATGATTAACACAATTAGAAAAACAGTGAGTTACTTCATATTTAAATTACTTCCTATATCCTATTAATCCTTGAAGTCTCTTATAGTCTCAGACTTTATAAGCCAACCCTTTTGGTTGCGTCTTTAAATTCATGTTTAATATTAATTCAGGCTTAAAATCGCACATAAATATAAATTGATTTCAGCAGAATCAATTCAGCTTTTTAATAAGTGTGTAATATGCATCGTTAATATCTTTTGATAAATTTGATTAGGTATATCTGTGACTATCGGAAACTATCAGCGTCTTATTTGTACATTTGTAAACTCTACGAAACATAACATTTCATCATAGTCCAAAGAGTAATTTTCATTTGGCAAGACTAAAAACAACCAAAGCTATTACTAACTGTAGACAAAAAGATATTTAAATGAGAAATATTCCAAATTCTTCGTTACTTTATAAGCACGCATAACTTGAGTTGACAGAAACTCGTACATTGCGAATGCCACACGCATTTCAGAGATTTTCTTTTAAAAAAGGATCATGTCACTCGCATCCCTGTAGCGAGTAGAAGGGGTGCGCTCGCAATATTTATAAAGGGGGTGAAACGCTGGCATGCGGGAAAGTCCATAGTAATATTAAAATGCTAAAGCAATTTTCTGATATATCGATTAACGTGTTGTTATGGTACAGAGTTAGGGTAGTTGCGGATTTACAAATCCAGGGGTGCGGAGATTTTATTCCAAACATCCGCGGATACAGATTCGTATTACTTTCCGTGTTTGGAGATGGAGATGCGCAACATCCCTTGTCACTATTTGCTTATTGCCTATAAACATACACATGCTACTTGCGGAACTTTTGCTGGATCAGCAAAAGTTCCGCATAAATTATTGCGGATACGGATATCGGAATTAATTCGAATGTTCCGTGTTTGCGAATATTCGCAACATCTCTAGTCATTACTTGCTTGTTGTCTATAAACAATAATAAACATCCACACCCGCAAAAGCTCCGCATAGGTTATTACGGATGCGGATGACGGAATTGATGCGGATGTTCCGCGTTTGCGAATGCGGATGCGATATCTGCTAAGCCCCTGGTACAGACTCCTCGAGATTTTTCCCTTTTAAAAAATAATTAATATTAAAGTATAAAGAATTCTGCATTGCCGTTTTCTGGAACATACAAACATAATTTCTTTATAGCAGTCAAGATTTGATTTTGATCACAAAAGCAACAATAACATTTATACGAGTGTCTTTATGTGCCATAAACGTTACTTCATCGCGACCCAAAGTTTCCTTTTATGTGTTGCTAGGAGAAACCTTTTAGTAATAAATGTAGAATGAAATAATTTGGACGGAAATAACCTCTTAGATATAAAAGTAATTTGAGACAAAAACCTCTTCTTCTCCATTTTGATCACTAAGACACAATAGTAATACAACTAGTATTACACAATTCACAAAAATATTGTGCACTATACTTCTAATGTTTGATGAAAATAATAACAAAAAAGTGACATAACAAAACGTGAATTTAAATTTCCATCATTTTATGAATATCCTTTCAGAAGTTTAGCAATAAAAGCGTGACAAACAGACTTTTGCATTTATGATAGTCGATTTGGCACAAATTTTGAAATGAATCATATACCTATAATTTTTGCTCTGAGCTATTTTGTCTTTCAAGGAGCAGACACCTTTTTTACACGTCTACAATAAAAAAATGGTGTCCTAAATAAAACTAAAATATACCTCTTTAACTAAATTATACCGTAATACCACAATATAATGTTGATTTTACCTTGCGAAGAACACAGACGTAAATTCCCCGAAACCTTCTTGTTTTATTTTTAGTTTACTAACACATTTATTTACGTTTACGCTTATAAAGTAGTTTAGACAAAATTACAGCGAAAAAACACCCAAGAGTTACATCTGGTGAATGTCTGAAATGGAATTTTAGATGTTAGGTACATAGCTACATACATACATGCATACAAACATACATAAACGCCTTCTTCCTATAGAGGCAGGTAGAGACCAAAAAACGCCACTTGGCACGATTTCATTCTAACAAACTTTCTTTGCTTTATTTATCTATATTTCGTGCAAATATAGAACAGTCTTTCGGCAGATCTGTTTGTCTGTCTCCTGTTTATCTATGATATAAACGCTAAATTCTAAACACGTTTTCGAAAAAAAATCGGTGTTAAATGATTATAATTTACTAGCTGACCCGGCAAACGTTGTTTTGCCATAAAAAATAAATAAAAAAACATTATCCAGCGGACAAAATTTTGAATCTAAACCATTCTCAGATCCCCTTGAACACACACAAAAAATTTCATCAAAATCGGTCCAGTCGTTTAAAAGAAGTTCAGTGACATACACACTTACAGAAGAACTATACATATATATAAAGATGTAGTTTTCACAATATATGGTCAGATAAACCTGTAATCGTGTTCCCTCTATCGGTCTTACCAAATATTTTTCTACCACAACGTGCCCCTCATATTTGCCGATTAAAGAATTATCTCCGGTCACGTACCATCTTGGCTAAACGTAATGAGGGAAATCAGATGAAGAGGGAATCCTCTTCATCTGATTTCGTTCACATCGCTGGCTATCTAGTTATATGCTCTTGTTTACCCCTCATTGGTTTCATTATTTGCGTTCCGGTTAACAGATAACAAACAAGCTAATATAATATATTTAGAATTTAGAATTATGCATGGGCACTTTTTAAAGCGGCTTTAAGCTTTATATATTTTGGCTTAAGTGCAATAAAAGCTTTATTGCATCATAATTCAGCAACTTTTTAATATGTTTAGTTAAAACCATGTTTCTTATATCCGTTGGCAACCTTATACTGACAGGGTTAAGAACTAATAAAATAAAATTTGTCTGGCCCTTAAGAACAGGAATTTTCATGTTCATCATATTATTAGTTTATAATGGGAATTAGCACATTTTTCTGCGCTTTTTGTGCACTGGCCTTAGTCGTAGGCTCTGAAAATGTATGATTACGAATTTTCAAGAACCTACTTAGATATACAATATACATATACCTCTAATCGACTCGACAATTAGCCCATCTATAAACATATTTCGTTCTCACACTCCTCCGTTCGTCCAATCCTCCTCGACCGTCCTTGTCTACACCATACTCCAAAAATACTTAACAAAAATCACAAACATTAATACGATTTGTACGTCTTTTCCTTAAGTCCTTGACAGTTATGGATCATAACTCCAAATCTTTATCAGGAAGTAAATGGCGAGGCTCATTAGAGAGAGCATTTCGGACGTCTGACGTCAGCACCATAAACCAACAGATAAGGGAACGAAATCAAAATGTAGAGGAATGCAGATTATTTTGAGGGTAATTCAGAAAAGCGGTTTTAGAAAGCAATTTGATAAGGGTCTTAATATTCTTTGGTATATTTATTGGTATATAAAAAAGGGACTGTCAGCTCTGATTTACTTTTTGCTTACTAGGGGGCGTACTCAATAAAAAAGTAACATTTTTACTGAAGAATATTTCAACTCGTGTTGTCAATATATTATTATGTAGGATATTTTTGTTCTTGAAGGCATTCTAGTAAATAATATTATTGGCAGATTTGACCATATTTCGATAACTATGGGTTAGCCTATTAAGAAGAAAATAGATAGATTATTTAAACGTTTGTCAATTTTATCAAAGTCAAATATGCTTTATTCCCTATTTGGCTTTGATAAAAATGACATATATTATATTCCATAAACTTTAACAAGTATCTATCAAGTTAACAAGTAGCAAAGATGAAAACTAACTGCGTTTTCAATAAAAGATAGCGATTTTAACGGAAAATTTTTACTATCTTGAAAGTAAACCAGTTATTGTATGACATATAAATATTATGTGTAATTTGATCACTATGACCACTAAAACACGGTGGTAGGAACTAATGCTTTTAATTGACATTGAATTGTTTGTTTCAGTTCGTTCAGTCTAATTAGTCATAATAGAAGCTTCTATTTTGAAACATTTAATATGTACTATTTGACCTTGCAATGTTCGTTCGTTAGGAAATACTTTTATTTACTTTAGTAACATTTGATTCAGTGCTAAAGGTAAAGTGATAAAAACAATAAACTCTCCCTCAGTATTTTTATATTTAGGGTAACTTTTATACTTCTATAGCTCAAAGAGAACCTAGAGTCTTACCAGTCATATCAACTTTGGAAATAATTATGTTAACTCACCGGGTTATTAGAATGTCTATATACGTAGGTATTAGGGTAACTAGCCAATGCAAAAAATAGACTCTACAATAGCAAAAGTGGATTCGAGAATTTCGATTTCGACTTTGTTTTCAAAATCATATCATTTATTAATTTAGGTCAAATGCAGACACTTATGATACAGAGAGTGAATTTACCGCCAGTTTGGAAGGTAAAGCCAATAAGAAGTGCTGGCGGAAACGTCTCGCCACTCTTTTGTAATGAGTGACCCATTACCCATGTAACATTTATACAAATTAAATACTTGATTAAATTAAAAGGTTCTTCGTCTCTTCCAGGGCGTGTCCTTCATCGGCTGGCACCAGCGCACGCGGTTGGAGCGGGTCCTGCTGGTGTCGACTGCAGTACTCTTCGTAGCAGTGCTCCTGACAATCACCCTGCTCCTCACGATCAGGGCTCCAACCGACCTGCCTGTACCGCCCTGCTACCAGCCCGAGATCCCAGGTATACCATCTATACTAATATTATAAAGCTGAAAAGTTTGTTTGTTTGTTTGAACGCGCTAATTTCAAGAACTACTGATCGGATTTGAAAAATCCTTTAAGTGTTAGATAGCCCATTTATCGAGAAAGGCTATAGGCTATATATATCATCACGCTACAACCAATAGGAGCAGAGTACCATTAAAAAATGTTACAAAAACGGGGAAAATTATTACCCATTCTCTCTTATGTGACGCAAGCGAAGTTTCCCGGGTCAGCTAGTCTTCATATATTTACAAACATACAAATGGCAGACATAAAGTACAACCAGACCCGAAACAATTAGTTATGAATCGCACAAATAATTGTGGGAATCGAATCCACGACCTCTCGACGATCAATTACAAGTGGCATTCTTACCGTCTGCATACCCGTGGAAAAAATTGATTCATGATGGCAAAAAATTGTTTCATAACATTTTTTTCTTGTTACAATAATCTTTGGATATGTATTAGTTTTTGTTGGTATATTATAAACCGTATATTTGCCGTAGTTCCGATATACGTGATATATTTTAGTAGAAAATCCTTTATGTCTGCAGAAATATCATAAAATAAGGTGAATTTCTCTCGCATCGCCGGTTTTATTTGTAACACATTATTCACGGTACATTGACTACGGTTAAATAGAACTGTGTCATGTTTGAAAACTGATAGTAAGAACAGACTTTTATGAGAGTTTCTTTAGAATATTTTCCCGCTATTCTTCTTTTTACGAGATAAGTCTTCTTCAATATTATAATTTATTTCTATCTTATTCTGACTGTTAATGTTCCATATGGTCAGCCTTCGGGATCTATCTTCTCTTATGTTTGAAAACTCATAGTAAGAACAGACTTTTATGAGAGTTTTCTTTAGAATATTTTCCGGCTATTCTTCTTGTAAAGAGACAAGTCTTCAATATTATCATATATTTCTATCTTATTCTGACTTAATGTTCCCTATGGTCAACCTTTCGGATCTATTTTCTCTTCTCTCTGGGACACACTATAATTCAACGTAAGGAATACCCGAAATTTCAGATGTTTTTAATCATGATTTGATTTATTTCCAAGATTTGTTCGAACGAAATTTGTTTGACATTTAAAGTTAAACCTACTATAATTCACGACAGTATTGAAATTGTAACAAAATTCTGAATTAGAGAATCATAGGCCTACAGTTTTCCATTATTTATATTATTTCATATCAGAAATTCCTAACTATTGTTTAGTATTCATTATAAATCAGTCCTTTCAAGTATTTTTCAGTATTGAGCCACGATGCAGGCTGATGACATGTGCTTACCGTGGTTATCGATTTAGAAAATGGACCGAACCAAATGTTTTTATCTCTGTATTTCAATTGTCCCAATATTTCGAACTGTATTATATTTAAAACATCGTTTGTCACACTTAAGAGGTAATGAACTAAGAAATATTTTCATGTGCACACATTATTTTATAATTATGGTGTTTCTTTTGTTTTTCGCTCAAAATTAATTTCACTTATTTTGTCTCTTTGCCTTTACGATCATACTAATCTTATGTACTTCTTAATTTCAGAACAGGAAGTCTGCCTAAAAGGTTCCTGTATTTACACGGCCAGTGAAGTGATAAGAGCCCTGGACGAGACCCAGGACCCTTGTGAAGACTTCTACGAGTTCGCGTGTGGAGGGTGGATCAAGAACAATCCTATACCTGAGGGCAAGTCCAGTTGGGGCATCTTCAGTAAGATTGAACTGCAGAACCAGTTGATCATCAGATATGCGCTAGGTAAGTGTGCTGTTACGTAAATCTATTTATTTTAGGTGAAAAGCTGGTTTAAATTTAAACGTGTAAAATTCGAGTTAATATCAAAATTTTTAAAATTCCAAAGCTGATTTAAAATAAAACCGATGTAACTAGTCTCATTTCAAAAACAGCGTTTTTTTTCGTTCATTTTAAACACGCGTTTATTTGCGTGTATTTGACCTCTGGTCTCGAACTATCTTCAAGCAAAATTTTATCAAAAGCAGTTCCGGGATTGCTAAAAAAATACAGCAGACGATCCATATCATTATAACATACATGAAAACCAGTAAATACACTCCTCGTTTTAGTAAAAACCGCACGAAAATCCGTTCAGTCGTTTTCAAGTTTATCGTAAAAAGTCAGATGTAGTACTGGACTTTGTTTTACAATTATTGTGAATCACTTATACGTGTATAACTCAGAAACAATAACAAGTAAAGTTCACAAGGGAAATCTTTTTTCATCGTGATAAATAACTCCAATGTGAAGGGAATCCGTATTCACCATAAGTACAATAAGCCGATTGTAAGGAGTTTTTCTCATACAATACACAATGTTTTATTGTTTTATTTATAATACAAGTAATTGATAATTGTTATGTTGACAACGGGTCACTGTTTGTTATGATTCATTGATAATTTGAAAAGTTATGTCACGTCACGCTTTTATGACCTCTTCAAAAAAATGTGATTCATTTTTCGTGTCGGGGTATGACCCAGTAGCACGATTCTATACGATTGGAATATCATCTATACTAATATTATAAAGCTGAAGAGTTTGTTTGTTTGTTTGTTTGTTTGAACGCGCTAATCTCAGGAACTACGGGTCCGATTTGAAAAATTCAGTGTTAGATAGCCCATTTATCGAGAAAGGTTATAGGCTATATATCATCACGGTACGACCAATAGGAGCAGAGTAACAGTAAAAAATGTTACAAAAACGGGGAAAATTTTGACTCATTCTCTCTTATGTGACGCAAGCGAAGTTGCGCGGGTCAGCTAGTCGAGTATATAGAGTTTGACATTAAAAATGTACTACAAAAATAGTTTCTACGACGCCCGCTAGAGGCGCTGAACCGAATGTCATACAAAATTTTTCGATAGCTAGCCGGTTGTTGGTAGTGGATAGTAGATAATAATAGATAATCGAGCTACAATTCACAGGACACGAATTTGAAAGGAAAGAGAGGAAGGAGGCTTTTGCCTAGCAGTGGGATACATACATGGGATACAACAAAATATTGATCTCGTAATGCTTCTAAAATATATTTAGAATTGCCTTTTTGAACCTCACGCCTGTTACAACCTATATGTAGGTAGTTGCATGAAATACGTTAGATTTTTTTTCACTGGTTTCAATATTATATACTCAGACTGTTACAAACGTGCGAACTACGTAATAATCAAAAGAATCATAGGGAGAGACTCCGATAAAGTGACATGATATAATATATGTAGTTCGCACTATTGAAATGCCCCGAGTACCCTGTAGTAGCTGTAGTCTAGCTAAAACAAAATTACAGACTAAAACAAATTTAAGCCGCTCCTTTTTCTTCGGTGAACAATCATATTATACCTATATGTAATACTGACTTTTTCAAGAATTTCAAGATATATTATTTACATAAAAAATAAGACATTCGGGTATTCTGAAGCTCTAATATGAGAATCATTCATACACGTATTATAATAAGTATAGACGATAAACGATAGTTCGCGATTGTAATTCACAATACTATACTAACACATTGGTTAGTTACATTTTGTAGAACAAACTGCCGAATCGCTGTACAGATAGACACAAAAATGTTTATAGTGTGACAATGAATTACGACTAAACTTCCAACTAGACAATTTATTTATTCATCGTTGATAATAATTATCGTTAGTAAAAAAACTATGTTTACTATAAAATCAATGAATAGAAATATTTTAGTCGTAGCATCTGATCAATCAACAATCACAAAAAAGGAGGAGGTCCTCATTTCTTTAGAATTCACTTAATTCAGGAACTACTGTTTATTGGTGAAGGTTTTCACTTTCACCAATAAACAGAGCAATTTATTAGTAAGTGTCAGATGTTTTATTCATAGGGTTTCATTCATGTTTATAAATAAAAAAAAACACTACATTTTTAACTACAATAAATAGAAAATCTAAAAAAAATATCGTCTGATTTCTAGGAAGAATTTAAGTTGTTTTGCACGTAACTGTACAACCCAATCATGCAAGCAAATAAATACATTTTGGTGTTATAATATTGTATGCCTTTTATGTATACTCTATCTATTATGTATACATACAGTTTTTCAAACATTATGATGATTATGATAATTTTTCAGTGTGGATTTTCCTGCGTTTGTTTTTAGCGTCTACGTAATATTGTGCTCTATGTAAATGAACAAATAATGGGATTTCATAAGGTTATAAGCATTTGTTTACAAGCAAAATGTATGTATTTAAAATTAAATGCTTCGAACAAGTCCCCGAAATCGTATGTTTTTGGGCTTTAGGTACAAAAAATGAGGCTTTGAATCAGGAGGTACCGACTCTTAGAACCTAGATCTCGTAGACCTCAGCGATCTTTCAGTCAGTGTTACCAGTAGTCAGAAGCTAGAAAGTCTGACAACCAGTCCTACTGAGAGATGTCGTGTTATAGCCCAAGTAACTGGGTAATGAAGGTCTGATAGGCAGTCGCTCTATTCAGCTGCATCCGGTGAGACTGGAAGCTGACTCCAACATAGTAGTAGGCTGATATAAATTTAAAAGGAAAATGTAATCAAACAAACTTCTCGCTTTTTTGCTTATAAACTCCTCTTTGTTTAAACAACTGCGTGTCCCTTTTATCATGGTTTAAATTTATGTATTCTTTACTTTCCAGAAAAAGTCAACATCTCGGACACAACAGACGCGGAAGCGAAAGCCCGTATCTACTACGATGCTTGTATAGACACAGACGAAACTATAGAGAAGTTAGGAGAGAAGCCGCTGATAGCCGTGATTAAGAAGCTGGGCGGGTGGCACATACTACCGTCCACTGCTACTGTGAAACACGACTGGGACCTGCAGAAACTGGTTCAGGATGTACAGAATACGTGAGTACTTTTAACTATACATACTTGAATTTGATTAATTTGACTGCTTCCGTGGCGCAGTGTGTGTCTAGTTCTAGGTTGTGGTTGTAGGGTTTAGTGGCCACGCCGCTACCTTTGCGTCGGGAGGTCTTGGGTTTGATACCCACACGGAACAATTATTTGTGCGATCCACAAATAATTGTTTCGGGTCTGGTTGTATTTTGTGCCCATTGTTTGTATGTTTGTAAAAGTCCCCGCGATATAAAAGCACTTCTTAATGCGTAGTTAAAAAAAAGAAAGCATACAAATGCATATAAAACTAAAATTTCCAGCCGTGTAAGTCTGTCTGTTTCTGAAAACTCATAAACTACCTTAGCCGATTTTATGAGGTCTTCACCAAGAGATAGACAGCCATGGTAGTGACTAGTACTATTAGATTTATAGCCGAATCACACTGCTATAATTTTCTTTAATTCAGATTAACTTCATCATAAAACAACCTGAAAAGACGAAAAGTGCTTGATAGCTGAAAGTTTTTATTATGCCTAGGTACTAATTGTCATTTCAGATACAATCTGGGTGGACTGTTCAATTGGGCGGTGACAGAGGACGACCGGAACTCATCCAAACATGTCATTGTGGTAAGTTACAATATTATTACATTGTTCAACGAATTTCGATAGTAAAAAGCAGGGACGGCTCCGGAATCATAAATTGAAATTCAGATATTATTCCCATGATCACATTATGTTGTGATAGAGTATGTGGAATCTACCAATGATCATAAGTACGGTTATGTCTATTCGGCTATTATTAGTTGTGAAGTCCACAATACATAACCCCTCCCTCATTATAGAAGAAGACCATTAAACAGGAATAGAACGAAAATAGGGCAGGTACCAGAATTATAAATTGCACACGATATTATTTCCTTATTCACATTAAACATTCCTTTTAAACATTTTAGCTCGACCAAGGCGGCTTAAACCTACCAACCCGAGACAACTACCTCAACAGAACAGCTCATAAAAAGGTCTTAGACGCGTATCTGGACTACATGACGCGCATATGCGTTCTTCTAGGCGCAAACAAAACAGAAGCGCGCGCGCAAATGAACAGAGTTATATTGTTTGAGACCGAACTGGCGAATATCACCACCCCGTCGGAAGATAGAAGGGATGAAGAGGGCTTGTATAACCCGTATACAATAAAACAATGGCAGAAGGAAGTGCCGTTCTTAAATTGGACTATGTTCTTCAATGATGCTTTTAAGTTGGTTAATAAAACTGTAAGTATTTGTATACCTATTTTGTTTTAACTAGATTTGATTTAGAATGTGTTCGTTATTTTAATTCAAGTTGCAAACTACATAATTTATAACAAAATTTCGTCTGTCGATCTGTTCGCCAGTTACTCTTTCCTGACCAAGTGGCTGCACTGAATTAAGTGACAATAACAATTAAAGATCATCGAATGCCTGAAAAAATGCGGTTTCATATAATATTTTATATTTGTCATTTTGTTATAAATAAATATAATTTGAGACCCTTTCTCTATTTTTCAGATACCAGAGACGCAAAGAATAGTGGTATACGCGCCAGAGTATTTCAAGAATCTCACTAAAGTTATTAAAAAGTTCAGCAAGACTGAAGAAGACCAAAGGTATGAGAAATCATTAGAAAGAAAAACAAAAGTCCACTTTTCACCAAAATGTTTTTGTCTGTATATCTGTCTGCATCATTGCTTTTCCCCTAACAAATGGGCAGAAGTTAATGCGATTTTTTTATTCAATAGAATTGATTACGAGATGGTTCTAGAAATAACACATCCATGATGTCGATATGCACCTTATTCCTCTCTTGAACGAACTGCCAATTTTTTATGCGTTGTTTTCCTACAGTAAAGTTATCATGACGGACATAATTCTGAGGAATTGTATTTTTTTAAACTCTGAGGCATTAAAACACTTTAATTATTATCATTGTATTTTTTATCCAGAACTCTAACAAGTTATATGATGTGGCAAGTGTCTCGGTCGTTGTCGACGTATCTGTCCAAGACCTTCAGAGACGCCACCAAGATCTTGAGGAAGGCGCTCTTCGGCTCCGAAGGCACTGAGGAATCTTGGAGATACTGTGTTACGGACACTAATAACGCGATAGGTAAGTGAATATTGTTTTTATACTATTACGCCTGCTATATCGTTATCATTTTGCGATTCAGTCCCGTGTAAAATCGTGTTGCGATGTACCGGACATGTTACCAAGTTTTGGTCTACAGTTTCATTTTATTTACGCCTGTTTTATCTGAAAGAAGCCACGTTTTGCTATTACCAATGCCCTACGTAGTAGAGGGCGAGCCTATTGCCCTAAACATTGTGTACATGGCGCCGAGCTACTATTCTAATAGAAGGAAATTTGCGCTTAACCGCTCGTGACCAGCAATGAAGTTCAGACTATAGAAAGCAATGCTGTCATTAATAAGAGAGCCTGATCCGAGTTAATTAAATCGTAACATCAATTTCCCAACAAAATTCACTTTTCTAATATCATATTTTTCAACAGGATTCGCAGTAGGAGCCATGTTCGTTCGAGAAGTATTCCACGGTGAAGCGAAGACCCAAGGCGAGATCATGATCAACAACATTCGCAACGCCTTCAAGAGGAACCTCAAGAACCTGGACTGGATGGACATGGAGACCAGGAAGGCTGCTGAAGTGAAAGCTGATGCCATCACGGATATGATTGGTAAGACATCTTATGGCAGAATAAGGCTGCGTTTTCACCAGTAATGTGAAAAAGTACACCAGTAACGTGGGTCAGTTCACCTATCCGCTAAAGCGGGTATTAGACTTTCACATCTCTGGTGAAAACGCAGTCTAATAATACATACCGCCCCATCTAAGGAATGTCCGTGACATAGGGTGCTTAACTCTAGTATAAAGTTTAATAGAGGCAAGATCTTCCTTTATCTTATTCCCAAATGGAGCTGAACTAGACAAAAAATAGGCATATTAGTCAAAAAGAATAAGAAGAAGTCATAAAGTCAAAGTTATTCTAGTCCACCAGGACAAAATTGCTACGTGCCCTCCGAAGCACAACAAACCATTTATGAAACGACTGCGGCAAATGGCTGATCGTTGATCGACCTCCGTACTCAAAAGTGGAAAAAAATAATCATATCATATACAGGAAAATTGTTCATAGCTTTTAATCTGTTGTTTATTATAAAGACCAACAAATTCATTTTTTCAAACACTAGGCAGCCTTCACCCCAAAATTACTTACTTAAATAAAAAGTATCTGAAATGATTAAACAAGTCATCATGAAATTTTAAGGTTTCAGACTTGGGTTGCAGACCTCTAATACTTCAGGTAAAGAGATTCCCAGTTTTAATAGCTTCTTTTCAAAAATATGTGTTTCTTCTAGTACACTACTCTTGAGGACATTTGGGTACTAACCAACTATGGTTAATTAAACCGGTTGCTAAGAGACTTTATTTAAAACTTTCTTTGCCAGGGTTCCCGGACTATATTCTCCATAAAGATGAGCTGGATAAGCAGTACGAAGAATTGGAAGTGAAGCCGAACAAGTACTTCGAGAATAATATAGCCTTCAACGTGTTCAGTTTGATGAATGATCTCAAGAAATTGGATAAACCTGTCAATAAGACTAAGTGGGGTAAGTTGGAATGTTCAGATTTCTTTCTTTCAAGTATTGCAGTCAGCGGCCTCGATTGTTCAAACCGATAGAAAGGCTTCGACATGCACAGCTGAATTTTATTACTGAGTATTTGCCTCCTAATGTATGGTGATGCTCATCTCAAATAGCACTAAGATTCCTAACATGGAGAGTATTAAAAGTAAATATTCTGTAAACTTACGAATTTGGAGACACTGCATCGTGCTAAACAGTCTGTATAATTTTATAACCACAATCTTGATGTCTATCTGTCGGTTACGCTTTCTCTGCTAAACCGCTGTACCAATTTGAAGCCCAAAAATCAACAACGAGCCTAAAACATAAGCATAGACTACTTTTTCAAAAATCTTCACCTGATTATTTAAAATAGGCTGCAAGTATTAAATCATTTTTTTTCGTCTAGGTATGACTCCATCAACAGTAAACGCCTATTACACGCCTACAAAGAATCAGATCGTGTTCCCGGCCGGGATCCTGCAGCTGCCGTTCTATGACGGAGACAACCCCAAATGTGTTAACTACGGCGCCATGGGGGTGGTGATGGGACATGAGCTGACACACGCCTTTGATGACCAGGGGAGAGAATATGATAGGTATGTAAAAAGATAGCTACTTTTTTTTTGTTAGTACCTATGGGTTTTAGCTGCCAGAAGCTTTTGTATGACTTCTATATTTTTTTGTGGTTCTTGGTTAAGTTCTTTGAAGACTGTTGGGTTTACGACTGCTATCTTAGCAACTTTTGACATGTTCAAAAGATGGAGACTCTCAGGAAGACTACAGTGATCATCTATTCATAGATCGTGTGCAGTAAAGATTGCTTAACCCAGTATTTTTTACTGAACAGGGTATTAATCAAAATATCAAAGTACCTACCTCATTTGGCAAACTGATATCGAATGTGGGGATTTTTCACCAACAGAACATTATTATAAAGAATTGCTTTAACACGGTACAATTTGTTACAGATTCGGCAACTTGAACCAGTGGTGGAACAACAAAACGATCAACAGATTCAAGGAGCGCGCCAAATGTATGCAGGATCAATACGCCGCCTACAACGTCGAGGGACAAAGACTTAACGGAAAACAAACGCTTGGTAAGTTCTATTACATTTCTAAGTTTATAGCCAAAATATTACTTTAGGGGGGAAATTGTAAAATGCTTTTGGCGGGACACAGGTAAGAGAAAAGAGCGCCTTCTTATATTTTTACGATATTCTTTGTACTAGAAGGCATGTGAATCCCCTGAATTCGCCATTGCAAATATTCACTTCTCTCACAAGTGGTCCAGGGTTCAAAGCAAAAGAGACACACCAACCACTTGAGAAATCTTGGCATGGCTTGAGATTCTTAAGGGGATGCAAAGTCGTCAACCCTCATCTGGCCCGCGTGCTGAACTTATCCTTCCCTTCTACTTTACCTAATACCGATATATTTATTAGATGAAAACATTTTTTTATAATTCAGGTGAGAACATAGCAGACAACGGTGGACTCAAGGCGTCATTCCACGCGTACTTGGACTACAAGAAGACTACGAAAGAGAACTTCACTCTACCCGGACTCAAGTACACTGACCGACAACTATTCTTCATCTCGTTTGCTCAGGTACACACCTTATACACCTTAGAGATACTTTTGCAGTACATTTAAAAATGTCAAACTCATGACACTGAGTAGTATCTACCGATTGAACATAATGGGCGCTCCACATTCTCCATAGAATCTCGCGAAAACGCGAGAAACATGCAAGAAACGCGAATGTGGAAGCGATTCGCGTATTCTTCTCAAGTTCTCGCGTTGGCTTTTCTTCACTTTTTTTTGGTTTTTAGGCGCGAGACAAAGGAGCGCGAAAACGTGAGAACAGGCGGGAATTGACTCCACTCTCGCATGTTTCTCACGCAGCGGTTACTTCTGCTTCCATCGTCATCGAGCGCGAGAACTATTTGAGAACTTTGTGAGAGTGTGTACCCAAAGAAGTTCTCGCTACAGTTCTCGCTGAGAATCTCCGGAGATTCTCGCGTGAATGTCTCGTGTGAATGTGGAGCGCCCTTTCCACATTACTTAAGTTTGACAATCCTTTTCAGGTGTGGTGTTCAGCAATGACAAAAGAGTCCACGAAGATGCAAATAGAAAAAGATGACCATACAATCGCGAAGTACCGAGTGATAGGTCCTCTCACGAACCTGAGAGAGTTCTCTGAGGAGTTCCAGTGCAAGTCAGGGTCCAAAATGAACCCTAAACACAAGTGCGAGGTTTGGTAAATGCTTCAGCTATGCTAGGTATATTTATATACAGTTTGGTGAATAAAATTGATGTTTTATGACCAACGCCTATAAAAGTAAAATAATGCCTATAGAGGTAAAATAATAATTCAGAGACTTTCTAAATGATTATTTGGGTCCTATAAATCCTAAGGTAAATCCCGTCGCCGTTTTTTTTTTTTAATTTTTTGGCCGGTAATTTTTAAAGAGTCTGTCAAGTGTTACCTGAATACAAAATACAATTGTCTCTTGAATTATTCATCAAAGACAAACACTGTTTTTAATTCAAATGTCTAAACATTTATGTCTTCATTTTTCTAACTAGTGTGTATCTTAAAATTTTTCATACATTTATCTGATAAGTAAGTACGTGTATGGAAAATTTGACACTAACAGATAAAAATATCGAGCTAATGTCAAATGTCAATTTCATTCACCAAACTGTCAAGTGTTTAGGGTTACCGCAGCCCAAAGATTTTGATATTTATATTATTGTATGTATATATGAGCTTAGCTATTGTCTAGAAAACGGGTATATGAGTTAATAGGACATTATGCGAATTATAAATAGAGAATGGTATCATTTTCATTATATAACAGTGCGAGATAGCGAGATTAGATAAATTAATTTTTCACAAAATGTCGCCTGGAAGGACCTGTACCTATATATTTTAAGGTAATCAGTAAAGTTATAAAATCATACACTCTGAAAAAACATATACGAGAGCCAAATTAATTCGATGTCAGCTTTGGGGCAGTGGTTTAGATGGCACGCCATTCCCACTGTGTGCTGTTTCTATGCCCTAAACAGAACAAATAATTAAAGATTCCAAAAGTATTTACACTTTCTTTCTGAATACTTGAACCTCTGACGGTAATTTGATATTTTATCTGTACTGATTTCCCTAAAATATACTACAGTCATTATGGGCGGCCTTCCATTAAAAGCCTAGGATACACTACGGGATAAGCAGGACAACTTCTCTCCTAGTGTATCCTTAGCTTATGGGTTCTGCACTGCACACAGCATACCAAGCTACGATCAATAATAAAAAATAGACCTTTGAACGTATGCATATTTGTAAAGAACCCAATAAAACAAATTTTAATAAATAAATAATAAAATAAGATTAATCGCAGATATCGCTTTTAATATAAACGGGGCTGCCATTATTCGATTTTATTTTTTTACCTGGCAATACAAAAATAGATAATATAGGTGAAAGTTTTCATTAAATAGTATATAATTAAATATTTACATGTTATTAATCAATTGGTTTTGCATCTCTGATTGTATAGATTGTCCACTTTTAATTAATTGAAAATAAAGTTCTAAATAGGTATATACCTACTTACTGTATTCAATTAGAATATTATCAAATGGATGAGTATCATTTACCGTTGCCGGTGACCGTAATTTTTCGTCCCAACATGAGCAAAATATGAATAAAATCGCTATTGGTAATATGAGTGAGTATATACAATATTTGGGGTAACACATTCAAAATGCTTCAGTAACGTGCACTTTTATAAGGAGCAGCTTGATAGATAAACTTATTTATATGAATAAGTAATAACGCTAAAGAGGAAGCATGCAATGTAAATTACAATTGATTAAAAGTGGACAGTATTTATTTTGTTTAATATTTATTTTTAAAACCATGAATGAATTTAACTATAAGTTGAATGTAACGTGCAATGTCTAGACATAATGTACTTATTATAAGTAAATAATTCGTAATAGTGCCATCAGTTAGTTCCAAATGTCAACAAAATTTAGTTTTGTAGATCATTTTGATGAAGATGCTGGTCATTTTTTGATGTTTTATGAATAATATTATGCTTTATTATTATCGTTTAAGAGATATGTGTGTGATATGTATGTGCGAGTGTAATGTTGGTGTTTTCTTAGGTACAGTTCGCATCAAAAATGTCGGCACGGTACACATGTCAAACAAAATGACACTTAGTTTTTGACATATTTGACATGTGCACATGTAAACATTTTTGTGTACGATTGTACGAAATAAATATTTTTGTATGTTTTACATAATCGAATTTTATTTTATCGGTGTTTTGCTTTGTAATGTATGTTAACCGTTAGATAGATAGCTGTTTGTGTGTATTATAAGAGCAGGAGTACAAATATGTGTATGAGATTGTGAAATGTCGAGCAATGTTTGCTTAGCCGATTAAAGAACATTATATTTCTTCTAGTGGAATGTTATGATACATTTTAAACTTATATACTTACTTAGTATTTTTTTCGATCAACTAAATGTAAAATTCGGCTTTGACGTCTTCGATATATCTGTAAAATTATATGAATTGTAATCACGTAATTTTAGAAGTATCTGAAACTGGTGAAGTGTTAAAGAATGACATAACAATATTATTGCGACGGATGAATACCTGCATAACTTAAAGGTGACAATAAACTTCTTGTCTCTCGGAATCCTATGTATACACAAGGAAAAATCATTAATGTTTTATATGTCCATCATACATGGCCCATACAACAGTAAAGCTTTACAATGTTTTTAAAGAGAAACTGAAGGTATCAAAATGGGATAATATTTGTCATCAACCATTATTCCCGAAGTAGATCCTTTCAGAACTTGTCATATGAACTGTCGAGTACAGTCAGCTTCATAATCGCTAAACTTAAGACATTTAATTTTTATACACAATTACGAACACAATTAAAATTTCATATCATTAGTATTTCGTAGGCGAAGACCAATAGATCTAGATAATAATTATCCATGAATCAAATATAATTTAGTTTTTTAGAAATATTAAACACAAGATCACTTCCAGCAAACATAACAGTATTAAAAATAATTGTAATGTCATTGTCATAGATGATTTTAATGTAATCAGTATTATAAACAGAAAGGTTATATATTTTGCAGTTATTTGTAAGATTGCCAAAGTATATATATTATCAACAATTTAGTAATTTTATATAAGTAATATAATATTGAATATAGATCCACAACCAACGTTACATTTTGTAGAACAACAATGATTTTACGTGTTATTGACTGATTTATTTATTGCATATGTCGAATGTCCTTGAAAATAAATTGTGTTTTCAAACTTTCCACAAAGTTGTTTTATTTTTTTCTAAACACCCTTTGCCTGACTCTGTGTCGGAAAATAGTTAGAAATCGCCACGGTGTCCATAAGCAGACTCTTATAAGGGAGTTCACATACCTGTTTAGTTGCACAACGGACAAACATTATAGCTAAATTATCAGTGATTCGGTACCACAATTAACATAAACTTTTAAAAAGTACAAACCTACGCCTTTAGTATTTTCTGATGGTTTATTGATTGAAATCGAATCAATAATTATCACCTTGCATGGGTGAAATACCCTGAAGTCCCTCAAGTACTTTCATATGATCAAAGAATGCCTAGATAAAGACATAATTTACTACCTCGCTGACTACATTTTAATGATTTTGTTACTACAAACAGTCCTGAGAAATTAAGTATAAGAAATCAAGAAATAATATTGTTAATCTATACTAATATTATAAAGCTGAAGAGTTTGTTTGTTTGTTTGAACGCGCTAATCTCAGGAACTACGGGTCCGATTTGAAAATTGGAACTGAAATTTCTTTCAGTGTTAGATAGTCCATTTATCGAGGAAGGCTATAGGCTATATAACATCACGCTACGGTCATTAGGAGCGGAGTAGCAACGAAAAATGTTACAAAAACGGGGAAAATTTTGACCCATTCTGTTAGGTGACTCAAGCGAAGTTGCGCGGGTCAGCTAGTCGTATAGAAAAATGATCACGAGGGATATGACGGTCTGATACTTAGTCACTATTCGTAATATATTGATAATATGCTGCATCTGGTGAGACTGGAAGCTGACTCTAATATAACTGTACCTAAGAAAGGCCAGGCTTATGGTGTTATATAATGTTTTCACTAGTAGGTATTTGCCTCTACCAGGATATGAAATTGATTATATCCAACAACTTTTTCAATCGCAAATTCTCTTTGATGGCTCTTCCGCTATAATATAGCAACACACAGAACTCCTATAGCAAAAGGAAGTTCTTCTGTCTTTAAAATTTTCAAAAATCTATACTAATATTATAAAGCTGAAGAGTTTGTTTGTTTGTTTGTTTGTTTGAACGCGCTAATCTCAGGAACTACTGGACCGATTTGAAAAATTATTTCAGTGTTAGATAGCCTATTTATCGAGGAAGGCTATAGGCCATATTATCATCACGCTACGATCAATAGGAGCAGAGTACGAGTAAAAAATGTTACAAAAACGGGGAAAATTTTGACGCATTCTCTCTTATGTGACGCAAGCGAAGTTGCGCGGGTCAGCTAGTAATTCATAAGTCCTTATGCGCTAAGGAATCAGTTATAGTTATATTACACCTTGCTTAACTACACGTAAAGCAAGGTATAATAATTAATAATTAATAATAATATAATATAATAATCTAAATATGAGCTCGACTGTACTAGATTATAAATATTGAAATGTTCATGCTGTAGTGCCCAATCTATAGTAAAATATTGGATATTCCGTGCAGAAAGCAGTCAGACCTCTTACCAATATTTTAATTTTACTTCGTAATAGCCCTTCAGCCATTTATTGTGTATACTGAGCTTAGAAAATAACGTGTGCACTAGGCTTAAATATTTGACATGACTTGACAGTTTTGACAGTTGTTCGGATTAAGACGGGTTCGGAAATCAAAATGGCGGATTGAAACATTTACCGCATTGCTGCGCTTCTTGAGTACTACAACTTGTAACTGATTTGATTTCCGATCAACTTTTTGTGAATTCTGTGTTTTGGCCGCCAATGTCAAATTGTATCAAAATAAATAATACCTGTGAATATTTATTTCGGTAAGTTATTTGAATGTATAAATAAAACGAAAGTGTAAAATGCGTAAGTACGCATTAGCGAGATAAAGCCAGCGTTAAAGGTGCCCATTTTATTCTGAATACCACAATTCCCGCTATAATTGCTTAGTTTTAGCAAAAGTTAAGAAAATAATGATGAAATACGCTAAAATATAACAAAATCAGACTGATTTCACGTAAATTGTAGTTCTTATGTCGTTTTTGACGTATAGTAATCTATTCGTCCCCGGCGTTCAATAAAAATAAGGTAAGGTTAGCCATCTCGACATTGTTATTTAGAAATTGTTTTAACATCAATATACAACAAACAGTGAAGAATTAACAATGATAGTAGCCATAATTAGTGGTAAATATTTAATTGTGAACACTGACTTGTACAATGACATTTTAAAATGGAATGGGCCAGATGAACAACTAAGACAGTAGACATTAGATCCATATAAGGTTATACTGGATATATTCATATCTACTGTATTTAAGTTAAATAAATATCTTTGGACAGCTCAAACACGGTCATTTGATTCCAAACTAAGTAGAGCTAGTACTTTGGTGACCAAATCAATGATAAACATATGTTGATTGATGAATTATGTATGTATATACTTTGTACATACATACGTATGTATATACTTTTAAATACATACTTATTAAGATCCACAACACATACAATAACAACCAGGCTCAGAACAAATACTTGTGCTCATCTCACAAATATTTTTAATGGGTGGGATTTGAGCCCAAGTTAATAAGAAGATTTTATCATTAGAATTTGACAATACCTATTTATAAGCAATTTCTTAAACAACTGTAAATGTACCTCTTCTCTAATCTTTCTGGAGATCCTTGCTTTTCAGCAATGCACTAAATGTAAAGCTTCCTAATATGTTTGCAAAAGAAGCACAGACATGTCATATGTTTGTACATATAACTTGTTTCAAAGAAGTGCATTTTCAATTACAGATAGTTTGATGATTGCTACCAAACATGGAGCAAGCAGTGGTTGTGAAGACTGAAATGCAAGCAAATGGTGAAATATTGCTGTTCTATGTTGATGGTAAGTTATAAACTTAATTTAATTTATTTTTAATAATTGCATAGGTAGTAGGTACTCATATGACTAGAGGTTAAACACCTCTAGAATTGTAAGGGCCCCATATGTTAATGTCCAGTAGATTTACTGAAGTCCCATGGCTGCATGTGCAAAACATAAATCATTTCTATTTTGTCAAGTACGGGGACAATCAATTAGTTTATTATGTTCTATTAGCTAAAATACTATTTCCCTGTGATACCATTTCTAATACTGTTAGTACTTGGTTTCATCTTTCTAAATATAGTAAATATTGATGTTTCAAATCAGACTCTTGAAACAAATTTTTAATTCTAAGTATTTGTATATATAACATCTTTCTCTTATTCTTTATCAGAATTCTAAATATTTTTTTATGTTACTTTACAGAAAATGGAGGCAATGAAGAAGGAGTCCTAACAACTGTTCAAAGTATAGAAAATCAGGCAATAGAACTCCAGCAAGACAATGAAAATACCTACATAGTTCCTAACATCCTTACAAATAATATCAATGAACAACTAACCACTACACCGGCAGAAACTTGGACTGACGTAGACATCAGAAGACTCCTTATATTCTACAATGATAACAAACAAACATTCATATCGGGAAGCACAAAGAAAAAGCATTTATGGACTGTTGCTTGCAAAACAATGCTGGTTGGTAAAACCCCAAATGCATGTGAAGCACAGCTAAACACTTTAAAAGCAAAATATCTCGAAATCTGTAGCCATATACAAAAAGGTGTTTATGTAAAATGGCAGTACTTTGAACTGTGCCATCAGATATTTCAAAATGAAGCTTTTAAATCTAAAGTTGAGATACAAGAACAGGCGGAAGGAAGTCAAGTCACTGTATCAACACTGGAACAGGACTATGAGAATGTAATGCTTATAAAAAAAGGTCCTGCAAAGACATCAGGTGACGAAAAAGTTGAAAAGATGCTTAATTTGTATTTGAAATACAAAAAGAGTTTCCAGCAAGAGTATAGACGAAAAGGTTTATGGGACAATATTGCTATGGAGTTGGGAGAAGATGACGGAGAATATTGGCAGAAACGGTTCTTGAATTACAAGCAACATTACTTGCGATTGCTTGATAAAAGACGTGCTGACGGCGCCGAAAGTATTAACTGGCCTTACATGGAGTTGTTTGACAAAATATTTGATGGAGATGATGACTTCAATAGGAAATACATCAATCAGGAGTATAAAATCATCGAGAGCCAAGCTTTGGGTGATGAACCGAGACCGGATTGGGATACTACCGAAATGACTGTTCTAGTTAAGTATTGTTACGATTGTTTCGACGAATTTGAAGATAAAACAATACCAAACAACTTTTTATGGAACGAAATTGGTCGTCTTTTGGACAAAACAGCTGAAGCTTGCAAAGAAAAATATGGTGAAATGAAAACGGCTCATTTAGATTTGTATATCAAGGGCGGTTATGACATGCGAAGTCGTAAACCTATTGCTATTCTGTTTGATAATATAATATCAAAGGAGACAGAATCACAGATGATTAAAATGAAAGACAAACCGGAACAGCTAGAGAATTGGAAGACAGAGGAATTGGACGATTTAGTGCAGTTTTTCTATGACAACATAGAAATGTATAAAGACAATCTCTGTCATTACGTTTGTTGGGCAGCGGTAGTGAAGAAATTGAAGAGAAACCTTCAAAGCTGTAAGGGCCAGTGGGAAGACCTTATGGCCTTGTATAAGACCATATTGAATGATAAGAAAGAGAACCCAGATATGCAGATTGATTGGAGATATATTGAACTGTTTGATAGAATATTTGATTATGGCATGGATAGTAATTTGTTAGCGGGATATGAGAATCTTTCAGCACCTGCTCCTGAAGGTGGGAAAGTTGGAGGTAAGAAACATTTAATTATTTCTTATCTGTTCCTACACTAGTCAAGTATTATTGATTGTATTTGCGAAAGTGAACTTATTTTAAATGGCGAATAGTTTTGCTTTATTATAGAATTACTATCTTTACGCCCGCGGCTTTGCCCGTTTCTAAGTGCTACTCTACACTTCGTAAGGAATCTTCATACCAAATTCCAACTGCTTTCTACACTCAGTAGTTTCGGCTGTGCCTTGCTTATCAGTCAGTCACTCAGTAACGGAAGAATTATGTATTCGTATCTCCTACTAATAATCTTTTTTTTCCAGTGAGAAAAATTAACATCAAAACGGACGATACAGTAGAAGAGTATTCAGATGATGACGAATCATTTGACGAAAGAGGTTTCACCAAACGCACTAAACGTCGCACTGGCGACTCTAAAGCCTTCAAAATACTCGAATATTATCAAAAGAATAAAGACAAGTTCTCAACGACTAACAGAAATAAACATTCACTTTGGGAGATACTTGCCAATCAGATAGGAATATCAGCCACACAGTGTGCACACAGATTTAGGAACTTGAAACAGGTTTACACTGCATATGTCCAAAGAGAAATCAACAAACCAGAGAAACCAATTCTCTGGCCTTACTATGCTCTGTGCAAGAAAGTTTTCGGTTACAGAGCGATCAAAACTAAGCTCAAAAATGGTAAAATTGATTCCGATGATGGTGAAGAATGGTCAGCTAAGGAAATAAAACAATTGATTAACTATTTTTGTCGACATTTCGATGAGATAAACAGTAACTCGGACGACAGTAGTAAATGGGCAGACTTGGCTGAAGAGATTGGTAAAGGGGAAATGGCTTGTAAAGAAAAATTCTTGGAATTACGAAAGTCTTATCGTAAGTTGAAGACTATGAGGTTAAGGAACCCTGATGTGAAGATATCTTGGAAGTACTTTGCTATGTTTGATCAGATTTATAATACGAATGAGGGACAGGAAAATATGGAGGTGGATGAAGATGGAAATTATGTGGAGATGCCGATGGGCTCCGATGATAAGAATGAACAAGAAGGTTAGTATTTTTACTTGTATCTGTAGAGTTCAGATATTATGAAGGCTTTAAGAAATTAATTGTTTTACAAAAAAAATTGTACTCATTACTTTTTTTATTGGTTCATGTCTTTTATATGTAAAATCATTGTAATAAATACCAACACAAGACTTAATCTATTAATATTTGTAGTAAAAAAAAATTACAAAAATTTTCCTAACATGAATTCATAATTTATGGCAAAATATTCCAGTACTAATTAAATCTTATTTTCATTACAGAAGACGACTACCAATGCATAATCGTAATACCAGAAGGAGAAGACATATCGAACATTGAGAGCGCGCAAATCATCATACAACACTCAAACATGCAAGAACAATCCCAGGAACAATTGCAAGAACAAGCGCAAGAAGAATTACAAGAGCAACCGCAGGAACAAGTACTAACTACAATAGTAGAAGAAGTTCAACAGCCAACTGAACCAAAACCCGTCAATAAATGGACTAAACGAACCAAAAAATTACTACTTATTCATTACATTAACTATATAAGACTGCACAAAGGTAAAGAGATCAAACCAAAAGAAATGTGGGCTGAAATATCAGCGAAATTACCTAACAAATCACCTGTAGCTTGTAGAAAAATGCTTGCGAAATTAAAAGCAAATCATCAGCGAGTGGTTGAAGACGATCCTAATGTGAAAAAGTCTATATACCACAGTTTACTTGAAAAGGTTATGCGTTTGAAACCAAAATTCGCTAAAGCTGAACAAAGTAAGACTAATAATGGTAAAGTATACAAAGACGTTGCTTTACCAGATGATAAAGTTGTTCAAGCGTTACAATATTACTTAGAAAACATTGAAGATTTCGTCAGCCCGAGGTTTGAGAAGAAATATCTATGGACTGAACTTGCGAACTATGTATGTGAACCTGTCACCAAAGTGTTTAATAAGTTGAATTATTTGAAGCAATTCTACAATATTGATACCGATGAAGTTGCTGGAAAACCTACGCCATTTGCTGCATACCTTAAAGAAATCTTTGCTAAAGAAATTGCTATTAAACTTGCAATAGAAAATAATCCGAAACCAGTGATTGAAGATTCTGGTATTGAAGAACCGTGGAGTGATGATGAAACGGAACAGCTATTAGAATGGTATTTAAGCAATTTGGAGAAGTTTAAAAACCCGAAATTTGTACGAAGTTACTTATGGATGGAGGTCTCAGAAATTTTGAATAAAAGTGCTATTGCTTGTTCTAAGAAAATGTCTGAAATTAGGACTCAATACAGGAATATGGTGAGAGAAACTCCCTTCGAGTTGGCTGGGTGGAGATTTTTGGAATTATGCCAAAAGATCTATGGTACTGGGAAGAAGGGTAATCAGAGTTCATCCAGCCAGCAGGAACCCTGAGGGTTGGATTTGTCTAGCCTTAATGATTGGTTAGACAATTTATGTAAATAAAATACAATAATGCGCCTGCGTTTTTTCTAAGGCTTAGGGAAGGTTCATATCTGACGGAAGATGCGTCGGGCGTAACTTAATTTGTATAGGCTTCGCACCGATGCATCATCGGTTGAGTGTGAACGGTCGGGTGTTTTTCTATACATTTTGTCTGTTCTGGCGTTGCGCGACCGATAATACGCGACGTATGTTCCGTCTGATATGAACCTTCCCTTAAATAGCTTTAGTTCTTTTAGGGCCGATTTTCTTTTCGGCAAATAGCTGTTCGAGGTCTACTTTTGACAGTTACTGTATGGAGTCTGGTCAAAAATAGAGACACATAATTAGTTGTCCAAGAATGAAAAAGCAGAGTATTAGGTACGTCATAAGTTAGAATATAATTGTGTATTCACTGCCATTCAAATAAATACTGCTTACTATTCACATTAATAAGGTTAGGCAAAGCAATGAAATTTAACATAATAGCTTATTACTTCCATTGCCATGGACATAGTTTAGGTGTATTGATTATTCCTAATAGAATTTTGTTGTGGAGATACAAACAAAAATATAAAATCCATACTAATATTATAAATGCGAAAGTAACTCTGTCTGTCTGTCTGCTACTGAATCACGTCTAAACTACTGAACCAATTTGCATGAAATTTGGTATGGAGATATTTTGATACCCGAGAAAGGACATAGGCTACTTTTTATCCCGGGAAAATGACGCATTTCCCGGAAAATTCAGAAAATTCAACAAAGTTGCGAAAAATCAATATTATAATGACATTGAATTAACAAAATTCCGTTGTCATGGCAACTGTTTTAATGGCGGATATGCCTTAGCGCGACTTCGTTATACTAAGAGATATAAATAATTTTGAGAATATTTTTCGTAAAAAAAAGCATATTTTATATCATCACGCTACGACCAATATGAGCAGAGTAACAGTAGAAGTGTTACAAAAGCATGGAAAATTCTGACCCATTCTCTCTTATGTGACGCAAGCGAAGTTGCGCGGGTCAGCTAGTTATTCTATAATTAATTATAGGCTTTCTTACAATAATTATTAAAAAAAAAACAGTAGAAATAGTGTGTCTCTACATTCAAGGTATTTATGCATATAAAATAAAATCGAGAGGTTAAGAAATGAGTGGCGTTCTCTGGTCTCTGCCTATCCTTATGGAAAGACGGTGATTTTATGTACAGTGATCTCCATAAGTCGCTTTACGCCTTCATATTTTCAAAACCTCTTTATTACCAAAAATGTTAATAAATACATGAATAAAATCAGGTAAAATTAGTTGGAATTAGGGAATGCAATCCCGACTCGAGATCGTCAACTCGAGATCCCTCGCGATCAGAAATATCAATCCCGCGGGATCCCGAGATTTTCGGGATCCCGTCTAGTTAGTAAAAATAATACGATTAATACGGCTTGTTTAATGTAATATGTGTGTAATAGTGTGGTGAATGCAATAAATTATTGCTTATTTGAAAGAAAATAAAAGCCTTTATTTTTGAATATTACTAACAACGTAACATAATTAACAGTGTAATCACATGAACATAATCAAAAAAGTTGGTGTAGCTCCAGGAGATCAAAATAAAAAGTAATCACATGGCATTTTGAAAGTAGCCTCTTAATAAACAAAGTGTATCAATAGTATGATCTTCTAATCGGCATCTTAAGTCTATTGCAATGTACCCAGCTGCTGAAAATGCCCTCTCCGACAATCCCGAACGGGATCTCGTCATATTATGCTTCGGGATTGATCCCGAAAAAATACACGGGATCTCGCGAGATCGGGATCCCGCGAGATCGGGATTGCATTCACTAGTTGGAATTAATCATTTCGATCACCGTCAGATGCTTTCTCGATGAAATAATATGCAACACTACAAATATATAGGTTTCGAAAGATTGAATAATAATGTAGTTCACCGACTTTTGGAGCTGACTGTATGTATGTCAAATCTTTTGCGCAAATAACTAGATATTTAAGAATATTATATATTCCATGTGTATTTTATTGTTGTCGTTTATAAAGAAATAATACCTGCAGTCAGCATAGAATATAGATTTTATTATATTTTAAGATATTTGTAAATATATTTTGGAATTATGCCCTAGTTTGATCATCTATAATGATGTTTTAGTCTGTCTACGTTATGGTTAGTTTTATTGTTAATTTAAATAAATATTACACCATACCATATTTACATTGCCATTTTTATTTACTGCCTGACTGACCCCACAGCTCAGCTCACGAATTTTCTTTTAATTATTTTGCTTTTTTTCTCTTCCAACAAAGCTTTTCCGTATCTTAAAAAACTAAATGTTTAGCAACACATTTGGCGTTCGTTTTTTTATATACAAGAAATTAAGACTTTATACCTTTGCAGCTTTGCCATCACCTTATACAATTTCGTCATCAAATCGCGAATTATGACTTTTCCTTTCAGGTTTCAAAGATAACTTAGCTGTTGACCTATAGGAATTACCCACAGACGTTCCTAAACCAGTAATTCTTTAACAATTTCCCTGATATTTCTAAGCAATTATTAAACTAATAGCTGCAACTAATGATTCTGAAGTAGTTATCTTATATGAGTATTTAAGACGAGGGATTCCCTCATCCCGCCAATTTGCTAAACACACAATATTGATAATCTTGTGGTCAAGTCCATCGATTTTATAGCTGTATTAGCTGACATTTTGAACTTTTGTTTTATAGGTATCTACTAGCAGGCATAACCTTAAAAGTATATTTTATCAACACCATTTACTAAGGCCCGAAACGGTTGAGTGGTGAAGCTATCTAGGGATAGAGCAGATGTCTTGGGTACGATTCTGGATAGCGAGCTATGGGATTTTAAGAAATATTGTTGGAGTGCTCTCAACTTAAGTCCGGTGTCTAGTTACGCGCTAATTGGAATACTTACAATGTAAATAAGGTACCCGCGGGTATTAAGGCCTAGCTAAGGGAGATTTGTAATAAAATGAAGAATATCCAATATAATCAACCAGTTTTTATAATAATCAGTCATGTACTTATATTACTACCGAGTTTAAACAAAAAATAGCTTGTAAAGCTTAAAACTAAAACATTATATCACTTTTAAAAAAACGCTGTCTTTAGGCCTTATTATAATAGGGTAGGGTTAAAAGGCCTATACTATAAACTATTCAAAAATCAACTTAAACTAAGTAAATTAGCATTCCTGACATCAATAATCATTAACATAAGGCAATAGAAAGCATAGTAGTCTTAATAAATTAAATAAATTGTCCTTATTCGCATCCATCAGGACATTGAAAATCATCAGTATATTCTGCAGTCAAACCGACACAATCTTCGTGGTACCACTTGAAGCATCGCGAACATTGCCTCATTGCATCATCCATTCTATCTTCTTTGCAGGCATGACCGTACCGATATTTTTTTTTTGTGATTTATTTTTGTCAGATCGCCTTCTGACCACAATGCTCGTTTGGGAGGCATCGTGACTGTAAGCACTGAAAACAATAATAAATAAATTGAAAATATAAACTATGTATATACTACCCACTAACAAACATTTTAAAAACACGCTCCTACTTATATAGCAGTTAAAAAAATAGGAGTATAATAAGGCCTATTGTAAAATTTTATAGGCCTTAATATCCACCAACCACCTATTTACAGAAAAGAATAATAATATATTTTTTATAACTACAAGTCTCTTAAAACGGTAATCTAAGGACAAGCATACGTTAATTAATAAGCGGACAGTCAATACAGGTTTGTAAATATGATATTTTCTAAACAACTTACGTTTTACTGGAGTCAATTTTTATAATTCGTGCTGCTGAACCGCACTTCTGAATGATTTCGACGATATTTGCGGGGGGAGAAGTGCAAGAGTGTGTCCGCCACTTTGCAGCGACTCGTATACGCTCTGAGCTTGTGTGACTGTAATCTTGATCGTCTACTACTGTATTTCGTACGTTTTTTGTTATTTAGGCCTTATTACCCGACAGGCCTTAATACCCGCAGGTACCTTACATTACATATTGACACTTTGACAAAACGTTTTGAGTTAAGTACTTACAAGGATTTACGTGTTTTGAAACATTTGAGTAGGTTTAATATGGGTATAAGTTAGCTAGAGATTTCTGTTGTTCCTATAGGATTAGTTAGATTTATATTGCGTTGTGAACGATGGGCCTAAGGCCACGACTCACATAGATTGTAGAAAGTAAATAAGTAGTTGTGTACGTCTGGCCTATATTGTAGTGTACACTGCATACATAGTAGTTTATAGTCCTGTATAGTGAAAAGATCGCGTCAGCAGATTCATGAATTAGATCAATAAAGTAGTTGTGAAGCAACAAGTGGCGCAAGGCCTCAGCGGTTGACTCGGCCGCGCTGACAGTAATCCTGTTATGTACACCGGACGTAGCCTGAGGATATAGTGCCTAAGTACATGCCTGAAAATATACGCAAAGATTATTATCTTGCCTGAAATTCATCTATACTAATACTATAAAGCTGAAGAGTTTGTTTGTTTGTTTGTTTGTTTGTTTGTTTGTTTGAACGCGCTAATCTCAGGAACTACTGGTCCGATTTGAAAAATTCTTTCAGTGTTAGATAGTCCATTTATCGAGGAAGGTTATATGCTATATATCATCACGCTACTAACAATAGGAGCAGAGTACCAATGAAAAATGTTACAAAAACGGGGAAATTTATTCTCTCTTATGTTACGCAAGCGAAGTTGCGCAGGTCAGCTAGTAGCAGATAACTGGAGCTACTGGCCACGGGATTTCTATTGGAACCAAGGAGTTTGTGCTTAGTTCAGACGTTGAGTAAGTACGAGTTAATAAGTTTGATATTTCATAAACTGTTTAAACAATTTGATTGTGTTTCTTTAATATCTTATTTATATACTAAAATGCAATCAGTTTTACAACCAGACACAATTTAAAAAGCCCTTGGCGTTTGTACTTTAGAACGGTGATGGTTTTACCAAATGCCAGTTTAGCTTAAATTAGTTACATCTATACTATCTATACTAATATAATAAAGCTAAAGAGTTTGTTTGTTTGTTTGTTTGAACGCGCTAATCTCAGGAACTACTGGTCCGATTTGAAAAATTCTTTCAGTGTTAGATAGCCCATTTATCGAGGAAGGCTATAGGCTATATAACATCACGCTACGGTCATTAGGAGCGGAGTAGCAACGAAAAATGTTACAAAAACGGGGAAAATTTTGACCTATTCTCTTAGGTGACGCAAGCGAAGTTGCGCGGGTCAGCCAGTATTGAATAAAAATCCAAACTGGACCTTTAGTTCTTGAGATTAGTCCAGGGAATAAAATAAAGAGATAATCCTTCAATTTCTTTATATCACTCCTCTTTCAGACACTTCTATCTACATCTACATTCACGGAATGCTTTTTCATTTAAATTCAATCACTCAAGTCAGTGAACCGTGAAATAAATATCAATCTGAAAAGAATCACGTTTCGGCAAGGCACCTACGTAGGTATCTTAAGATATGCATATTATATTGTTACATTAGCTGACAATGCCTGTTTGAACTCATTACTGACTTTAGAAACACTCACCTAACTCCTGAAAACGCTACCCTAACCGCTCTATTTCTATGAACACACCCTTATTTTTCACACTTTCAGTAAAATGTGGTGCGATACGAGTGAAGACAGCCGCGTTGTGATCGGTTTCAATAAATAAAACAATGACAATTATTAACAAAACCTTTGTTTTTGTGTTTCAATATCAAACGAAAACATTTTGACAGTGAAATATTCAGTGCAAAATGAAAGTAAATTTTTGAAAATGGCTTTACGTTAATAGCTAAGTGACTAGTTAATATTTGCTAAACTAATGGTTTGTGTTTTCCAGGTTTAGATTATGGGGAAACCTTGAAATTATTTGTTTTGCACAATTATATAAAAAGGGCTTGCATATTATAAGATATTATTCTGCAGCTTTGACTAATGAGACTTCAAAAGTTTTTCTGATGCTCAGTCATTTAGAAAGGATTTTCTAGAGAGATTTCTTTGACCGCGGGTGGAAAGGGAAGAAAATTCATGCCCATTACCGACCCTGATATAACTCTCAAAGACATACCTACTTAGTGTCCATCAGTAAACCAAAAATATTATAGTTGTTCATCTCCTTCATTTGCAAAAAGTATAACCCCCAAATAAGGATAGACAGTTCGGTTACTTAGCAACGTCTTTCTATCTGGAATCGCCTATCCTTATTTCACGATTGACTCTCAGGAATGGCCGTTAGTCACCTAGTGACCAAAATAACTAGGAGTTCACAGTGTAGGCACCTAAATAGAGATAAAAACTATCCCTAAACAAAGTTTTCCGGGAACGATAACACGACAAAGGTCGGCATTCACACTATATTAAATAGCGTCGGCATTAGGTAATGAAGCCGTACACAGTATCTACATAACTATGTATAATGCAGTCTTGCGCGGGATTATGGATATATTTCTGTTCTGTGTCACGTTTTTAGGATCAAGAACAGCTTTAGGGCACGCGTGCTGGCTTTATGTGGCCCTAGATTAGTATTATCTTAATCTGGAATTCGATTTTGCTAATTGTAATAAGGACAAGTTTCCCTCAGCTGCCAAAAATCTTTCAGATGGGATCTGTCTTATGTAAAAAATTTAAAGAACACTAATTAATTCAGGCCTGTCATGAATCTGAGTGCGATGATTGATGGATAGAATTGAACTTTTATCTTACTACGTTAATTAAAATAAAGAACCATCGCTTCCGCATCACATACCTTACAGTAAACGTTCAGAGTTCTAGACATCCTTAGACCAAATCAGTTTGTAGATAGATGACTTACTGTATTCAGAGGTCACCCATAAAGCCTGTCCTGGTTGCATTAATTTAAGATTAAGTCAGTTAGTCAAGAGCAGCCGTTAAGCCATGTCAAGGCCTTCGAGCAATTTGAGTATCTAACCTTGACACTCATGGCCAAAACTTAAATAAAGAGGGATTTTTGCCCAACTCCTTCCGACATATTTGTAGGCTACGCTCCACATTTACGTCGATCATAGTAGGTACCTACATTGTACACATTTTGTATGTAATGTAGAAATGGCTTACCAAGATCATTAAAATATGAGTTTATCTATGGAGCTACTGCTCATGGTTATAATTAGAACAAGATCGTTAAATACTAGTTACCCCTTACACTGATTTATCAGCTCCTAAGTTTGATCACCCCAAGATAATTCTTAGCAACTGACTAGTCGCCAAAAGGTTGACGAGTAGGTACATACCTAACCTAAAAGATATACCTTCCTACTAATAATAGTCTCTATAAGCCTGCATGGACTTTGTTTTATAACAATACTCAACACACTGAGGATAAAAATATCTAATACGTTGTTTAACACCAAGTGCAACCGTTGTAAATGGATTACGTTTGTAAGAACGTAAGACTTCAATTATAATAAAAATAACATGTTATTTTATAACATCAAGGTTGCATGTTAACCGTAAGCCTTTTTGTTCGAAGTAGTTTCTATGAAATTTAAACGCAGGGGATAAGACTTGTTCTCATATTGCCTAAACCCTAGTCTATAATACGTGTACGAATTTCGGTACCTAGTCAAACTGATGTCTCATTGCTCTTGCTTGTATCCATGTTGCCCAGTGCAGGTTAGGGACTCGGTTTCTTTCACTACCATTTAAGGCAATCTATGAAGGCACCCTTGAAGCTAGGGACATTATTAACCTCGAAGAATAGGTGATTTGCTTGAATTTTGAACTCTTGAATGCAAGGAGTTATACCGCTTGGTTATCTCTGGTCCTTTAATTATACTTTTTTATGTTTTATATCTATAATTTTTACAGTTATTTCCTAGAAAGTGTTTAAAATGTGGCTCAAATAAAAGTGTTCTGTAGTATTATAAAAGTGTAAAAACATTAAAATGTCGTTAAAAGTGCATGTGTTTATGTATGTTCTTGTGACCGTCACGAACATGTGTGTGAGCGAGGCGGGCAGAGTGCAGGCTGCTGTCAGCTTTCTGTGAGTATAATCCGTAAAAATAAGCTTCACTCACAAATACTAGTAGTAGCCAAAAAGTTATAATTGCCCAACCCGGTGATCTAAATTCAATCGTACAAACATATTGGATCCATCAGTCCATGAATAATTTTAGTTTTGGGTCCATCAATACAGCGAACACATACACAATAGAAAGCTTATTGTTTTTCGTACTCATCATGCCTTTAGCGTAGTATATGAAAAAGTGAATTGATAGCATGAAAACTCGTAGGTCAAAAAAGTACTAGCTTGAAGATTTGTATTTAGATAAATGTAAGTAATAAAGAATAATGCAATTTTCTTCCAGAACAAACGCATCATACCAAGAAATAGAGCTGAAGTCGGAGTCCAGCCTATCCCTCCGCGACATCCTCCCGGAAAAAGCGAAATTCTACGACAAGAACCGGGCTCCTAAACTTCAGGGACAACCAACTATTGTCTACTTTCATGTTACTGTTCTATCGCTGGACTCTATAAATGAGGAGAGTATGGTAAGTAAAAGTCTGCTATCGTAAGAGAAACATTTGAACCTGCTAACATCGGATCTTCTCTAAGAGTTGATAAAACTGTGGGCCAACAACAACAACTTATCCTTATCTCCGACAACATGTTACATGTGCATTGTGACAACTGAAATATATAACCTCAAAGCGAGAAATTTAGTTACCAATACTGGTTCAAAAATCAAAAGAGATCACACCGATATACTTCATGTTCCTACTGACATAAGTAAAATAATTTATCAATCATAAACTATTAAACTTTCAGTTTCACTAACTACCTAACCTACTCGACGATTAACATGAAAATACATTATGAATACACTAATCGTAAATTATTCCTCAATTTCAGACGTATGTAGCAGACATCTTCCTTGCTCAATCCTGGAGAGACCCTCGTCTTCGTCTACCGGAAAACATGCACGAGGAGTACAGGATCCTGGATGTAGATTGGCTGAACAAGATCTGGAGACCAGACTGTTTCTTCAAGAACGCTAAGAAAGTCACCTTCCATGAGATGAGCATACCGAACCATTATCTCTGGCTGTACCATGATAAAACACTGCTTTATATGTCCAAGTAAGTTAGTTGATTACTTTAAATTCGTTTTGTTTCACCGTTTTATTCAAATTGATTGGTTTTTGAGGTTCGGTTTGGTTCGGCTACGGCTACGGTAAAGTCGAAGCATTATTATCTTTAAATGTGGCTTTGAGAAAGAATTGAAAGTAAAAACATTAAAGAGAGAGAGAGAGAGAAAAAGAAGACCCTGTAAGCCAGAACGTACTATTAAACCTTTCTTCAAGATCTTGAAATCTCTGACTAGACTGAAAACCAGTGCGCGGTAGGAGAGTAATGGGTCAATCGAGAATTTCGATAAAATGAATTATATTTGTTTCAGGCTAACGTTGGTGCTATCGTGTGCTATGAAGTTCGAATCATATCCGCACGACACTCAGAGTTGCTCCATGATGATTGAAAGCTGTAAGTTATTAGTTTCCAATTATTTATTAAAAACAAATTAAATAAGTTAAAGCTTAAGGCTGTTTTATCAAACTGTCACGATCTTTTGTTTTCAGTATCGCACACAGTCCACGACTTGGTATTCATCTGGAACCTGACAGACCCACTGGTGGTTAACCCGGACATCGAACTGCCGCAGCTGGATATATCCAACAACTATACTTCTGATTGTACTATCGAATATTCCACCGGTTAGTTTAACCTATTTACCAAATACATTTAGTGTTTTCTTTGCCTGTTTTTGTCCGCTAATTTATTTGGTATGCCGAAGTAACACTGATTAATTAATAAGTTTTATCCATTTAACACCTACATACTTATTAAAAATAAATCCTAAAAATGGTGTTAAGACACCGGACACAAGGTTGATTCTTTTGGGTCGAGCAAAATGTTGTTTGATTTTTTGCAGAAGTCAGGTATAACAATCAATATTACATAATAATAATACATACTTACATACTAATATTATAAATGCGAAAGTAACTCTGTCTGTCTGTCAGTCTGCTACTCAATCACGCCTAAACTACTGAACCAATTTGCATGAAATTTGGTACAGAGATATTTTGATACCCGAGAAAGGACATAGGCTATATATCGTCACGCTACGACCAAAAGGAGCAGAGAACCAGTAAAAAATGTTACAAAAACGGGGAAAAATTTCACCCATTCTCTCTTATTGGACGCAAGCGAAGTTGCCCGGGTCAGCTAGTAAATAATAAATTTAACCCATTAATGTCCCACTGCTGGGTAAGGGTCTTCTACCGTAATAAGGGAGGGGTTAGGCCTAGAGTCCACCACGCTGGCCAATAGTACATACTGACATCAAATGAGACCTTCTTTTTTCCTAATAATATAATTAATAATGTTGTTTTTATTCTGTTTTTTCCACCAGGTAACTTCACCTGCCTAGCAGTGGTGTTCAATCTTCGTCGCCGCCTGGGCTACCATCTCTTCCACACATACATCCCATCAGCGCTGATCGTGGTCATGTCCTGGATCTCCTTCTGGATCAAACCTGAGGCTATACCTGCCAGGGTCACGCTTGGAGTCACGTCGTTACTTACTTTGGGTAAGCTTTATACTATTATATTTTTTTGCGGCAAGACACGATGATCAGATTAATGATTTTTAGATACTTTTTCATGCACAAATTTTGATTTGCACAAATTTGCCAGAAATGTGATAATTAAAATTGATAACATCCTTTATTTCTAATAATATCAATGCGAACGTCTGTTTTTCTGTTACATTTTCACGACTAAATCGCTAAACCGAATTATAGAAACCGTACCGAGAATATAGAAAGAACAAAGACATCTTATTTTTTTACGGAAGTAAAGAATATCAATTGCTGTTGTTATTTTAATTAAATACAATTTAACGAGGAATAGTCCTCGTATTTCGAAGACTTTGCATAGGTAGACATAGCTATTATCACAGCTGTTGTAGAGGTAAAAAAAACATGTGTTTCTGAGTAGATTCAATAAGCATGACATACGTACAATTATGAACAAAGAACCATCTTAATCAAGCGTCTAGCGAGAACGGTGAAATCACGAGGGGTTCCCCGTTGAAACGTATGAGAAGTATCTATCAATAGATATCGATAATTAACTGTATGCGAAACGCAGCGGTTGAGGTCAAAACAGGTCATCATGCTATTTTGCACCATGTATCGTGAGTTCGAATAACCAGCTAGAATAGGATTGGTGATTATTTATTTATTTATTTATTGGTAATATATTTTTTATTATTAAATATGTATAAATGAGTAGCTTAATTTTAGTCCCACAGAACCGTTTATACAGTTTGTCTGTGGGAACTAATATTTATCTTGATACAACCTGTCTAGCATAGTTAATAGTTAAGTAACAAGAAAAGTATGAAGACATTGTACCCAGCGCTCTTGACGATCCTCAGAAAAAATCCATATTCTTCCACAGTTAAAATATCAATGCAACTTTTATATTACGGGCAGAAAGAGAGTGTATCACTGTGATATCACTTTCAAAGTATTTACTTTATAATGCGGGAGAAACGCCTGGATCTTACACCAACTTTATTCGTAATTCTACTACCTTTTTTTTTCAGCTACGCAAAACACTCAATCGCAACAAAGTCTACCACCAGTCTCCTACGTGAAGGCCATAGACGTGTGGATGTCGTCATGTTCCGTGTTCGTGTTCCTCTCACTCTTCGAGTTCGCTGTGGTCAATAATTACATGGGTCCGGTCGCTACGAAGGCCATGAAAGGGTATTCTGATGAAGATCTGTCTAGAGATTTGGATGCTTTTAAGGTAGTTCTTTTTAATTACTTTGTATATTTTTGTTTGTGTACTCAATGAGAATATAAATATTTTTTTATGGTTTCGTAGTCATACCTAACATTTAGTATTGGAAAAGGTAAAGGACAATGATTTATGAATAGGCTGAAAACTAAATTTCATAATATTATCTTTGGCGTGGTGCAGTGGTTAAGGTCGCCACGTCGCGCCGCTACCATGGCGTTAGGAGGTCGTGGGTTCGATTGGAAGTAATTCAAAGTGCGGGAGTAGTCTTAAAAAAAACTTTCTTTGTTCGAATGATTGCCACGACTCAAATGCTGCCCCAATTGAGATAAAAATAAATGAGTGCTGTTAACATTACGCTTACTAATCTTCCCCAAAAATTCTTGAGAGCAGATAAAGGCGAATCCCTCACTAACGTACTTTTAATACCATTGATATTACGAATGTTTGTTTTCAGCACATATTCCCAACAACAGTGGACCCTCGAGCCAGCACATCAGCGTCGATCCCGCAGTACGACACATTCTGCAACGGTCGAGAGACAGCCGTCTATATCGACCGCTTCTCAAGATTCTTCTTCCCTTTCTCCTTCTTTATTCTTAATGTCGTCTACTGGTCTACTTTCTTGTAAAGAAGTTTAATATACATGTTTTAAATACATGATATTACGTCTTTTTGACATATGTATAGGTAGAGACCAGAAAACGTTAGCTCGATCTTTACAAAGCATAAAAATGAAGCCTGGCTGGCTTCATTTTCAACTTGGTACACGGGACCAAAAATTCTGCGATTTTGTCTTTCAAATATATATTGTTACGAATTAAATTATATACTTAATAATATGTGAATGAATTGATGCATCGAGAGAACGGTTGCTGTAATATTTCTTATTTTTATCGTACTCCGTAAAACGGAATTAGATACCTTAGAAAAGTAGGGAACGAGTTTGAAAATATGAATAACTTGAGAATTGTACAGTACTTTATAGTTATCGCAACAAGAACGGGCTATAGATAGCAATATTTTATAGATACTATAGTATAACGAACCCATTTGATTGTAATGTTTAACCTCCGGTTTTTGAGGTACATTTAGCGGTAGTTTATCTATTCAATAGAGTTCTTTCTTTATAAGTTTAAACGCTATTCAATAGATAAACTACTGATCAATGTACTCAGAAACCGAGCATAAGTCACCCATATTTTTCCAAAGACGACCATACTCTACTACTTACTCAGTAATCTACCTTCAATTGCATATAAATATACGCTTAGCGTAGATACATACAGAGATTACATTAAGTATTTAGTCTTTTCCTTATTAAAGTTTAATAAAAAAGTGAGATTCGTTTAGTTAGATAGTATTGTAAACTTAAGTTAACTTAGTTGCGTTTTAGTGAGGTTACCTAAATTAAAACTGTAAAATGTGTTTGGTATTTTATTTTCTATTCCCCGTTTGTCATTCAGAAAATATAAAAGGTATATTTCTCTTAATAATTGACGCCGAAAATTTTATGGGGTTTCATTTCTCGCCAGGCTCTAGACAGTGCCATTGCACTTTTGTGGCATCAAAGCAAATATCAATCAAAGAAGTTTAAAAAGGAGAAACTACTTATATTTAAGAATAATAAATACTAATAAAGTTCTACATGTGTGGATATCAAATAAACAGATGTAGGTGAGTAAATAATAATATAAATGATTCTAATTAATCATTGTGTAAATAAATCACTGAGTCAGTCTGCAACTCTATCCATTAAAAGTGAATGAACTGCTTACCTATTTATGCCACAATTTTATGCAAAAAGCAGAGAACCTGCTTCTTGTATAAAATGATATCCTATAGAATAGCTAACAGTTGTTCCCCAGAAATTCATAAGTGATGAAATTATACGTAAATTTTGTTCTCGTATACCACCCGGATAACATAATGTCCTATGAGTTAAAAAAATTAAAGATTAAACAAATTAATTTTATCGGTGGAATAACTGCAATCTTTATCAACAAACTAAGAAACAAAGAGAACATATGATTTTTAATCTCAATATATTATTATATAACTCAAAGGTGACTGACTGACATAGTGACCAATCAAAGCACAGCCCAAACCACTGGACAATTTGGCATGCAGGTAAATGTTATGACGTAGGTATCCACTAAGTAAGGATTTTAATCAATTCTACCCCTAAGGGTACAAGGAGATGAAGGTTTGTATGAAAATTCTGTCCTAAGTCACAAAATACACGGACAAAGTCGCGGGCAAAAGCTAGTTATAATTTTGACGGGACTTTTACGAGATATATTCATTAAGTAAATAAAATTACAAACACATCTCGACTCATAACTACGACACATTATCTCACGACGTGATAATATAATGTAAACAAACATAACACGGTTCTTCCCTTTTTCTGCAATCACCATTTCTCAACGGGTGAAGTACCTCATTTTCCTCAAAGTCTAGTATAAAAACTCTCAACTCATGGATAAGGCATCATTCTCGAAAGCACCTCAAACCAGTCAAGATGTTCAAACCAGTGATAATCTTGTCAGTCCTCGCGGTGTTCTTCATCTGCGAGTCTTCATGTCAGAGGTTCATTCAGCCAACATGGCGTCCTCCTCCACAGCCAAGGTATCCAATACTGCAGCGAGCAAGGAGAGGAGCAGACGACCAGCCTCTCTGGTTATACCAAGGAGATGTGCCGAAAGCGCCTTCGACGGGAGACCATCCGTTCTTGCCGCAGTATATAGATGACATCAAACTGGATCCTCACACGAGAGTAGCGCGCAGTTATGGTACTAAGAGCGTGTCTCGAGGCAGTAACAGTCGTCCGTCTTCCAGCCGGGATACTGGACCTACTCATCCAGGGTACAACCGTCGTAACGCGAGGGCTATCCCGGTTCAGCCCATCTGGCCAACGCTGCCGCCGTTCAATCCTCGACTACCAGATCCTAGACGTCCCTGGGATTCTAACCCTCGCCCCGTACCAATTTATGTATAAATGTTGTCAAAACAAAATTTTTGTTACTTAATGTATTAAAATGTTGTTGTATATTTTTCCTATGCTTACTTTAGATACTTTGTAAATAAATCATTTTTTCAAAAAGATTTTGTTTCTACTTTAATACAACATGAAATACCCTAATGTACTACATAATAATATTATAGAGAATATATTGATGCCTGATTTTTCAGACACTTGTGTCACTCATTTGAAAGTGGCTTCTTCCTGTGTCTTTCTTTCCATTAATTAATTCTGAAATCCAAGTAAACGTCTGTAATAACGCTCAGGTGTAAGGCGTTGCGGTTATTCCGTATAGCTAACTTCTAAGTTAAGAAAGTCTAAGTCAAGTGGAACTACGTTAAGGTCGCTTTTGTTCTTTGACGCAAAGTCTTACTTCCGACGGCGATCTAAATACTTAAATTCTTTGCAGATTCTGTTTAGTTATTAATTATATTATGTGTTGACGGACCGGAAACGGCAATATAAGTCGCCAAGTTTTACCAAAGACTAGCTGACCCGCGCAACTCGCTTGCGTCACATAAGAGAATCATAATTTTCCCCGTTTTTGTAACATCTTTCACTGGTACTCTGCTCCTATTGGTCGTGATGATATATAGCCTATAGCCTTCCTCAATAAATGGGCTATCTATCACTGAAAGAATTTTTCAAATCGGACCAGTAGTTTCCGAGATTAGCGCGTTCAAACAATCAAACTAACAATCAAACAAACTCTTCAGCTTTATAATATTAGTATAGAAGTATAGATTTTCTGCGGCCTTGACGACTACCTCTACTAAAAGTTTTTCCTTTTTCTATAAAAAGTGAAAGAAATCAGACCATATGAAGAAAAAATTTTTTATGTGAAACAAAAATAGATGCCAGAATTTTGAGAAAAATATTAAAAGAAAAACTGTAGGTTTTCTTCTAGATATTTTATTATTTAATTACCAGACAAAACACTGTATGTTTAATCAAAGCTTACACAACTTTTATAGGCCTATTAGAATATATTTTTTAATTCTGATAGCTCGATGTGGTCACGCAATAGAAGCAAAATACTTGAATATCACTTGAATCTATATTTTTATACAAATACTAGCGGACCCGACAGACGTTGTCCTGTCTACACGTTACTAATAAATTAAAAATTTATTAAAAAAACATTGTCCAGCGGACAAAATTATGAATCTAAACCATTCTCAGGTCCCCTAGAACACACACAAAAAAAATCACCAAAATCGGTCCAGTCGTTCAGTGACATACACACTTACAGAAGAATTATATATGTAAAGATTATTGGTGAAACAGTGTTATAATTAATCTGTTAAACCTTCTAAAGGGTTTACAACGGCTGCACCGAATTGTATAAAATTTGGCTTCTGAAATAAGCTATCAATCAATAAAATATTGATGAAAGGCTACAGTACTTTCCTTGCGGGCTGAGCTGGCGGAAAACTAGCTTCAAATATTACGGTTTATTTTTGAGTTAGGTCTCTAGAACAAAAAACGCAATGTCGAGAATTAATTTTAATATTGTCAAGATATGAAACAAATAAATTGTAGAGAAATTACTTCCTATTTATTTATTTAAAAATAACTTGGCATCAATAACTGATAAGGTATCTACAATGTAATGTTTTCTCATCCGATACTCAGAAACTCAGTTAAACTATAACCAGTCAATTGCACATGAGTTTATTTATAACAGTCAAATGCGTGGCCAATGTAAGGCTTTATCTATTCAAACGCTATCGTATCCCGGAGTAACATTAGATCAACGAAATCGGCAAAAGGTCAAATATTACGAGTACTCGGTAAAGGTTGATGACCCCAACGTTTATGCTCTGGAGTTCATTTACAAAGAAGTTCTTGATCTATGAAATCTCGAATTTGGGAAAACCGCTATGAAAACTGGTGGAAGTTTGCACTTAGTTTAATCTATACAGTCAAATTTCGAAATTGAATGTAGGTACCTACTTACAGCAGGTACAACATCTTCGCAATTTATCGACTCCTAATCGATAACTTATCCATACAAGGAAACTGGAATGTAAATATTATTGTTTCACAGGTTCTTCCCATTTCACTACGTCATATTCATCTCGAGTAAAGTACCGCAGTTTCCTTAAGATATCATATAAAAGCTCGCTACGGGAGTAGTGGTTATCATTCTCGAAAGCATCTCAAACCAGTCAAGATGTTCAAACCAGTGATAATCTTGTCAGTCCTCGCGGTGTTCTTCATCTGCGAGTCTTCATGTCAGAGGTTCATTCAGCCAACATGGCGTCCTCCTCCACAGCCAAGATATCCAGTACTGCAGCGAGCGAGGAGAGGAGCTGACGACCAGCCTCTCTGGTTATACCAAGGAGATGTGCCGAAAGCGCCTTCGACGGGAGACCATCCGTTCTTGCCGCAGTATATAGATGACATCAAACTGGATCCTCACACGAGAGTAGCGCGCAGTTATGGTACTAAGAGCGTGTCTCGAGGCAGTAACAGTCGGCCGTCTTCCAGCCGGGATACAGGACCTACTCATCCGGGGTACAACCGTCGTAATGCCAGAAGTCTTCATCAACCCACCTGGCCGACATTGCCGCCCTTCAAGCCTCAATTGCCTGGACCGAGGTCTCCATTTGAACCAAAACCTGTGCGTTTCCCTATTTTAGCTAGGAGTTAGATTACCAATGGTACTTAGTACGTTAATTGTGCCTAGTTTATAGTTTTGTGCTTTGTTACTTTTTATTTTATGTGAGCAAATTAGATAGACGATAAACGCGGCTATTAACTTTAATGAATTTAAACGGAATTGCTTAATTTCTGCAGATTTAATTAGGGACGCTTTTTTATGTATTATACCGTCTCAATCCCGTATTTTGGTGTTATTATTATTTGTAAATAAATCTTTTTATTACCCACTTATTTTCTACTTTTATTCAGGTAGTATCTCTTTGTAATAGTGTGAGACTACAACAATATCAATACCTGTTTATTAATAATTTTACATAGGTAAGACCAGAAATGGGCCATGAATCGTAAAACGTTGTGAACAGGGCTCGAAAAGAGTAAGACGTGTTATGAAAAGAGCTAGATATTCTCGGGACAAGAGACTAAGTATTCCTATTCATGTACAACGAAAAAATTGAAATGGGATTCACCCATTCACATCTAATATTACTTTTTTTTTGTTAGCCCTTTATGTTTCCCACTGCTGGGCAAAGGCCCTCCCCTTTTTCCTTCCGAACCTGTCTGTCCTGTGCCATGCTCCGCCAAGATGGACCCGCAAATGCCGTTAAATCGTCATTCTAACATTACATATCCTATCTAAATCCAAGCCAGACAAGGATTAATTTAATATTCTAATGAGTGACCAAACCAGACGAATTATTCATAGCCGTCTGATTTCGTCACTAGGCTAGGGTAGACTCCTAAAAAGGCTGCCTAGACAGACAATAGGCTAGACTATTAGGAATACCATTCTATGTGCATTCACGTTAAGGAGAAGTTATTTTATAGAATTGCATAATATAAACTTTATTTATTTATATATATTTTATTATTAAGTTGAAAATATTTTATTTGTCTAATTAATGTATTATGTAATATCATTTAACAATTTTTCACGTCATAGGCCTTCGGTCAGATTGAACAACTTTGACACTAGGTTGACCACTAACCATACGGTAAAAAAAATTTGGATATTCATTCAATTGTATACTCTAGAGCTATTTTATTTTCGTAGAACCATTGTGCGGCCTTAGGTATATTGAGATACAAGTCTTGCAGAACTAATTTAGTGTTGCAGAGAATTTGTAACAACTGAAAAACTAGTTGTGGTTTAAACAAAAGAGGAAAAACATTCCGTCTTTTTAATTTTTTCTTTAAATTCTAGTGTCTTCGTAGTATCTCGTGTAACTTGACGAAATGATAGAACCTAACATAAAACAATGGCTAGCCAGAACCACAGACATTCCTAACCACTCAGGCACAAAGGCACGTTATCACCAATCTACACCTTAACAATGTACTCAACACAAAGAATACGAAACGATTGCCGAAAATCGCCTCACAATCGGAACATTTGCATACAACAAGTTTGTCTAGACCGTACGTGATGCGCATGCGCAACATTATGACAGTATGAACGCACACTATGCAGCTTTTGTTAATCAATGCATTGCAGCCGGTCGATGAACTGCGGCAACGAATTTTGGGAAAAATCTATTGGTTTTTGGTGAGTTTACAGTTATTTGACGTCAATTTGTTAAAAAGTGCCATCGAGACAAACTGAAAAGAAACTATAAGTTTCTTTAGAATCAGTAGATCGATGTTTTTACTACATTTGAAAGATACAAGATCTTTGAAATACAGTGAAAACATAGAATCGTACGTATGTGGTAAAAGGACGTTAAGTGTATTGTAAGATTGCTTATGATTAGTTGTGCTACAAAATTCTAAAATCACAATTTGTGAAAAAGAACGGCAGTCCATAACAAATACTAACTAATATAACTATGAAAATGTAGCTAAATTTTATTGTTATGTTCAGTATCTTATTTCAATATTTAATCTTGGGACAAAGTTTATTAGAATAAGTAATTTATATAAAAGTATGCATGCAAACGATTTGGTGATTCCACTGTAAGTTTGTTTGTTTTGCTTAATAAATGAACTAAATTGAATTGAATTGAAAAATGATCTGGACTTAAAAGATTTAACTGGGAGAAACGTACGAGCAAATTATGTTTCAGTTTCCATTGCTATGCGATCTTAAGTCGGCGTTGACTGCGATATGACTATACACGAAACTTTCAACTTCTTCTTGATCAATAGGTTCTGGCTACCGTGGTGGAATAAGCCCATTTGTGATAATTTTCTAAAATCTCTTTATCTCTCAGCCTAAGACAACCTGTCCAAATACATTGGTAGATGTGGTTTTCATTTCTTATACTGTACCGAGATTCTTTACCACTATCGAGTACTGACAATCAGCTAGCTATCCAAAAGTGTTGTATGACAATCGGTTCAGAGCCTCTACCGGGCTCTGTAAGAACTATGTTGGCAGCACATTTTAAATGTCAGACTCTCGATACACGAAAGCACCAACTGTGCAGATTTGAGCTACTGAATGGTAACATAAATTAAAAAATAACGTTTTTGAAACAAAAACAGTAGCTCGATTCTCGAGCTCTCGAGCTGCTATCGACTACCGACAACCGAACTGTCGTCGAGAAATTTTGTATGAAAATCTGATCAGCGCCTCTGACGGGTGAAATATTTTGGCAGTACATTCTAAATGTCAAAATTTCGATAGCTATCCGGTTGCCGGTAGTCGATAGTGGTAGAGAATCGAGGTACTGAAGACAGTGGTTTATTATTGCCACGTCCTTTATGTGCGAATAAGCAAAACCTTACAAGTACCGAATATAAATAACGATACGATGAAGTTTTACGAGCTCCTTAGCCACAGTTCGTAAAGTATCTTCAGAAGTAAGATTATAGTCTCTGTTTTACAGCTTTTCACTTTCAAGAAATGTGTATGGTACAATTTTGCAACTACTGAAAAATATAGTTTTCATTTTTTCTGCAACATTTTTTTTCCATATATTTGTTGCTTAGGTATTTCTATACTAGCTTTATTCTTTTTAGGTATTTAAAAATAAGTGTGAAAAACTTAACTTATCACCATAGCGTCGAATACCTACAAGGTATTCCATACCTTCTTACTATTTTCATTTATACATCACTTATAATGACGAGAGACCTTATCTAAGGTAATTTTGGTGAAATTCAGCAAAGTAAATACTTAAAATTCATGTCAATCAGCTGCACATAAGTCTAAATAACGACTTTAAGTTTCCAGGTAGACTAGGTATTAGACATAGAGACATGTCTAAATTTAGACCTAGACAAAAGAACTGCATTAGCATTAGAATTCGTCTGCACCTAACTTAATAAATCTGAGTACTTATGTCGCATATTGATACGATGCATGTATTACTATTTGATGTCCGGGTGGCGACTATTTTAAATTAATTCTGCAATAGCTTATAATGTTGTAATGTAAAAAATTGCAACTGATGGTCCGAGCGCAGTCAGTGACAGGGCATCAAAAGGCCTTGAGTTTGATTCCTGGATGAGGAAAACTTATATTTGGATATTTTTATACTTTCTTTGGATTTTTTTAGAGTTATTGGTCAAGTTGTTGGTAGAGGGATAAAAGATCATCCAATAGAACCTCAGATCAACATAAATATGAAACAAATGAACACACCCTACACTTTGTATGGAATGAAAAAGCATCATTATATTAATAATTCACAGCTTTTTATAACCAGGGCAGGGAGAACTCGTTCTTCATTAATAAAAATTTACACTGACAATAAAGGGCACCTATTCAGTACATCGAACAGCCACGCAATTTTGTCCTAATAATATTAAACTTTTCTGCAAAGTATTTAGTTCTTATTTCGCTATAATCCTTATCTTAAACCATGCCTGCACACGCATGTGTTTTAACAGGTCAATATGACTTTTACGACGCGTCACTCAGTCTGAGGGTAACAAACCAGTAAACGTCGGTTTAACACTTGTTCAACTATTTCTAGACTTAATGACTAACGATAAGTTAGTGGTTAACCTTTTAATGAGATATTTCTTGGAAGGATGAGCTGTTGTTGTAAATTTGGGCTTTGAGTCTGTTTGTTAAAAGAGTCTTGCGAATAAGCAATGTGGGATTGAGTCAATTGCTGGGTTTTCTCGTTCAGGCAAGATTAAAAGTTGAAACCAATACCGCTCTCAGAGCAGCTTTGAGCAGCTTAGTCTTGATGTCAACATTTATAGAATTTACTAAATTAAACTAGATATTATTAATTTTTTCATATACTAAGATATTATTAACTTTTTCATACACTAAATCCTGGACCAGGTTGGTATATTCCCAGTAAAATTTGTCCCCTCTACGCTGTAACCCCGGGTGACAAATGGTAATTTGCACGGATTAACCAAGGTGTAGGTTTTAACGTTACTTTAAGGTGGCGGCTAAACGTTATACCCGGGACAGGCAGCATGGATAAAGCCTAATTGATCCCCAAACCTCCAAGTTGTTAAAAAACACATCTCTAGTGTCCATCCAAAATGAAATCCGCTAATGATCGATAGTGGTTCGAAATTGCCAATCAAAAAACTATAATTAACTTTGAAATTGACATCTCGACATTACAAGGCCTAGCAATAAACAATGATAAGTTATTTTAAGACACAATTCCAATAATATTCCTGACAAAACATGGGCCGTACTCTAAAACACATAAGATAGCCTAGTTGAAGAGAAGGATAGCACTATACTCAACGTATAGCGCTATCCCTTTCACAATGGGATTGTTTTAATCTCGTACTAATAATGTCCAGTTTACTTTGCTGAAGATTATGTATCAACCTAATGTAAGCACGACTTAACTCTACAACCGTTAGCTGACGCCTTGCCGTCAACAAGTTGCTGGTGCCGCTGAAGCGGTAATGTTACACAATTGTTGGCAGATTTTATTAGTGTTGTAGGCCCTTTACATTTTCTCTTCTGTACATCTTATTATTTTTTGTATCATCTCATCTAGTTCAAGTGAATCGTAGTGATATAAAAAAATGTTTCATTTAAAATTAAATGATGCTTCTGCCTTCGGCCGTTCGAGTATCATAAGAAAGACAAACGTATAATATACCTATGTAATAAAATAATAATTCCAAGCATGTTATAGTAACTACGCCCCCTATTATCAAAGTTAAAAGTAAAATTGAATACAACTATATACAATTAATTAGTGTTATCTGCGTGTCTGTCACACTGCGCTTGACATGTATCTGTCTGTCCGTCATGATTTATTCGTATGTAATAATAGAAATTATTTATGAAAGATAAAGCTATCGTTGTTCTGTTATATTAATATTGGGGTTTTAACTAGCTTGTGATATTCTTTCAGTACCTACATTGTAGGTACAGTAGCTCGATTCTGTTCTACTATCGACAACCGGTTTGTCATCGAGAAATTTTGTATGATAATCTGATTAGCGCATCTGATGGGCGTCGTAGGAATTATTTTGGCAGTTCATTTTAAATTTGAAAATTTCGATACTCGACAGTATAAACTGTAAAGAAACGCGCTACAGTTAAGCCCTTCCTCCCTTAAAAGTTTAGTTTATGAAATTTCGATAATATTTCGTGTTAATAGTCACTTGGGAAATATTATTATTTAAACACTATATTAAATACGTGGACTTATAAAATTTGATCGCAAGTTCAATTACGATTTGACCGATTTTTGTAAAGCGGCAACTAAGCATCAAAATTAATTAAAGTTTTATAAAAATCACACTTTACGCCAAAACTACTAGTCATGGAATTTTATATGTTTTTAATAACATATTATTATGTAGACTTGTTTTTTAGTATTTTTGAAGAGCAATTAGATATCTTATAATATCGGACGAAACATTTCTTGCGAATCAGCTAGGGGGTGCTGATATAGTTATTCATACGTTGTCTATACTCGGTAGTGATAAAAAGTTGCTATTATCTTAATTTCAAGTGTCTTAAAGCTTAATATTAAAATTGTTTTTGCATTTCATAGAGTTGTGCCCAATAAAATATCAGTCTAGACTTCCAATATTCAATATTCAAGTTTCTTAGAACAAAGTCGTTGCATCTTTCAACTTAAACGAAACACTTACAAATTCTTAAGACCTATTTATTAGTGCTCAAGTCACGTATTGCCTAAAGTTAGTGCTTTCTTTTTATGGTATATGTCTGGCAGACGTCTGGACAGGAATATGCACGAAACGTGGCCAGCCTTGAGACACGAATTTGCATTGAAACAAACTTGACTACTAAGTACTTACCTACTTATTACTTTAATATACGAATAGATTTGATATTGGTATTTCATTTGTAGTCATGTAAAGTAATCTTGAAGCAATTGACACATTTTTTCTGCGTCTCGACAGCGAATGAATGGACATTAGTATCTTTTCTGTATTGGTCAGTCTTTTAACTGTCTTTCGTGCAAAATTAAATACATAAAAGAAAGGTAAAGCACGTGGAGTTGGTTACTAATCAACCGAAAAAATATCTAATCTTGAAAGCAACGGTTTATTGTGATTATGTATATATTACATACAAGATATTTCATATTATACCTACATGATAAATAATGCAGAATTTTCAGTACCGAACCCGAATATGTGTGTAGTGTGGCCTTTGCAGTCAGTGGTCAGACTTTTGACTTCATTCAATAGTAATTATAATCAGCTTAACAACAAACAGTTCTTCAATACACAATATACCTAACGTTGAATGTTAACGTATGAATCATAAAGACAAAGTAACATACTTAAACAACTATGTATAAAGTTAATTGATTGCATTGATCCGAGAGAAAGATCGAAAATAATTATCATATCAATTTTACGCATCATATAAAACGCATAATTTTACATTGTATGTCGGATATACAAGTTTATCTTACAGCTACGATTGTATTACATAGTATAAAGCAAAGTCGTTTCCCGCGTCTGTCTCTATGTCTGTATGTAATATGTACACATACAGACGACGAGAGAGACGTTTTAAAGACATACATATGCTTAGATTTTTAAAACCACGTAACGGATTTTGATGCGGACTTTTAATAGATGCGGTGATTCAAGAGTAAGGTATAAAATATGTCTTGTTTTTTTTAAATATTGTTAAAACCGGGCAAGCCATGGTTTGCGGTAGTAATTTAATGAAGTAATAACCCATGTTGCTTTAAGAAATAAAATCATCATAATCAGTTTGTGTGTTATCTAAATCAATTGTATTCTAACTACGAATAGATACACAGACAGCTTACTTTCGCAATTATTTCATTATAGATTGTATTTGTCTGAATGTACCCTTCACATACAAAAATAATATTGTGTTAACTCCCAACACTTTCAAATCTATAAATCGTTAGGAGCACGTGGGGGGTGCCCGCATCATCAGACAGTTCCGTTATTATAGGGGTAGAGGACCACACAACCCCACGATGTGGGTGGTTCAATTATAAGAGAAGGGAAATATACAATAATCACTTAATTTTAAATGTTTGACTCTATGGAGTTGATATTGATAAATGGTGATTTCTAAGTTAAGGGTTGAAGTGAATAGTTTTATAATTTACGGGGATTTCCATTTCATTCTCTTTCACTCGTACATCCAGGATGTTTATCACATATTTGACTACTAGTGTACGTCAAATGATGGTCACTATTCAGTATATTGCTGCTTTGACGTAACGTGTTAATCACTATAATCTAAAGGAGAAAACAACTAACAGTATAATGGTTTTCAAATAGTTATCAACTGAAATACGTGATAGCCCTTCTGATCGTTCTGACTATTTGTCCGTCCCACTCTGCCTTTTAATTTGGTAATGTACGTGAATCCTGAGATAAAAAGTCGTTTCAAAATATCCCTTTAATAAAATTTTAATGTCGTTAAATACATTAAGAAACGAGAACGTAACTACTAAATGATTCTTGATTCGGATGAATTAATTACCTAAAGATGACGTTATCTAAGTGGTCCATTAAACTTCGGCAACGAAGGTGAAATTAGCGAGTCTATTCAGAAGTAAACTAGCTTCAAAAGAGAAACAGAATTAAACTGATACAACTCTTTTAACTCTTCAATAACCTAATTACTCATACACGTATTAAATTAGACATATTAAATCATATTAACATCAATAAAAATAACTCTAAAATCACGATACAACTAAAACAAAAGCATTAACCATCACATAAAGAAGCAAAATAAAGAAGATCGCTAATGTAAAGGACGGTAGGCGCGCCGCCCCTCCCCGCGTCATGCGCCCGCGCACCGTACGTTGACAGGGGCGCTGCGAGCAACGGACATGGGAACATTGTCCTTCGCTAGCCTTGGCTCCGTTTTATCTCCACAACTAATCAATCAGGGCTGCCTCCGACCAACTTTTACTATCCACGATTGATATTTATGACGCTTGTGATTACGGCCTCAATTTACACACCCCTGTTTAACGGTTTCAGTGACGTCATTTTGTGGACAAGGAATTTGTTTTTGTAGATAATTCTGAGGTCTGTTTTCAAAGTACTATACCTAATTTCTTAATACGTCTGTCGTACCTTTAATAAGCCAATGGATATGGGTCCTCATAATTAAGCACCAATTCGCTTGATCAAATAAAGAATAAATCCATATTAATGGCTCTTTACTTACCAGAAAGAAAGAAAATAAAAAAGAAGTTCGTCGAAAATACTCCAAAAACAATGTTCTCAATCAAAACAATATAAAATCGTGACAGTAAATTGTTAACAAAAAGAGGAAACTGCAAATCTGTAAGTCCTTGAATAAATCAAGTGGCTCTTCCACGCTATCAGAATAAATCAATCAATTGCTTTCGACCTAAATTCGGGTGTGGTCGCAAAAACATCTTGACCCATTTCTTTAAGTCCCTGTAATATGCTTGCGAAAAATGGGGTCAAAGACCGTAAGTGAGGGCCATATGCAACGTTAAAGCCGTAATGGAAAAATTGAAGAATACACACATAATTAAAAATGATTTGTTGTGAGAGGGCGAATGACCCTATTTCTTGATAGTGTTGGCTTGCGTTTTATCGACGTGCAAAATATATTTTTGCACGGACTTTATTACAACATATTATATTCTTGGCATAGGCCTAGAACTATTATAATAATATTGACCGAATCTTAACAAAATAGCGGGAAATGATTATTACAACTCAAAGTACAAAAACATCTTAAGTTTAGAAGCTTCACGCGTAGATATCAATTCTTAGTACTAATATTAAAATGCAAAAGTCTACTTGTGTCTTATGCTTTCATGATTTGACCCCTGAACCTTTTGATGACTTTCAATATCAATTCAATGAAAAGACATATGTAGTTCAATCCCCATTTTTTAGTTTATTTACCCCCAAATATATTAAAATAGGGGTTGTAATAACTTCATACCTGAGTTGAGCTTCGTCCGTTGAGTCTGTTTTGGTAGTCAGTAGATTATTAATATGGGTACTTTAATCGTTTAGTAAGGAAATGGTTATAGAATATGAATCTGTCGTACTGATCGCAATCTCAACTCTATCCCAGTTATGGAAATGGGTTCGGACAGTCGTTATCCTTCCGGATGACATAATCTTTGTAAACTACAGGAAGTTAAGGGAGTGATACTCTAAATATAGTAACTCCTACTTAAGGATTACATCATTATAGTTTTATACTATGGGACCTTTGTACGATTTGCTTAGATACGAGCAACGATAAAATTTTATTAAATTATTTGGATTGCAAAAATTTGTAAGATACATGTTTTTATCATATTTCAGTATATTCAATTCATCTGAGATTGCCACGTTTCAAATATTATGGTTAGGTCAGATGAAAAAATTACGGGTGGACACACACGACAAGTCTTAGTAGTCAATTTCGTACAATAATTACAGGCGATATGCAGGCCTTAGAGCTTTCAGGGAACAAAATTTTCTGCATACTCTTTTTTTTCTCTCCTTCCTCTCTTTAATTCAAAATCACCCAGAATGTTGATGAATGGGACAGATGTGAACGACCACGTCTACAATTATTCATTCAGCAACAGATTTTGTTTATAGATAAATACAATATTAGGGTCTTCGCCCTGATAACATCTATAACTGTCTAACTCAATGAGTAATCCTTTAAATTCTGACAACGAAAATTGACGTAACACACTCACTATTAACACAGAATCTAAAACACCATTCCAAAATATTTTGCCGGTGACGACCCATCCCTAGCTAATCTTGAACTCTATTTTCAACAGCATAAGGTTGTATATTCGAATGGTATGAGTCAGCCATCGGCAAACTATTTTGAAACGCACACTGACGTTTCATACGACGTCAAATAAAGTAGGCAATTATATCTTATCGTGTATTATTTAGAAGTTTATATGACTAGTAATAAAAGGCGTATGTAGAAGCTATTTGTTTAGTAAATACGGCTTTTTATTTCTGAGCTGTTTGATGATGTTAATTGTATTTAAAATGTACGTAAGTCAATGTAAATATTGTCGTAAGACTTGCAACCTCGCTTCTGCCCACGGCTTTTTACAAGCGGTTTTTTCTAGAATATTGTTTTACTGTGGATTAATCTAGGTTATAAATTGTCTGTGTGGAAGATACTAACTAAATTCCTTTTTCGCGTTATCGAGAAAATACATTTTTATTTTCTTCAAAAATGTGAGAAACTAAGATTCTAGGTGTCATTATTCATCAGTCTCGAGGTTTCGCTGGTCCTTTGTATTATGGTTTTAGAGGCACTTTTATATATAATTATTTCAATGAACATAGTCCTAAAATGCTGTAAAGATAGCATTGTAAAGAAGGAGCGCAAACCGTTGACAGTTAATTATAGCACTCATAAAAATAACTCCACATTTAAAATCACAAAGTAAATTGATATAGAACTTAAGATTTCAGGAGATATCACTGAAACTGCAGTAGTAACAGCAGTATCTGAAAAAGATAAGAAACTATTAGTATTTTTGTAAAGAATATGCAAGTACTTACATTTTTTTGCTTTACATTTTACATACTTACCTATACTTTTAAATAGCTTCATAAGTGTGTAGGTATGTGTCACACTCGAAATTTTACGGCGTCTAAAATAACCTCAAAAAAATAAATTAAAACTCAAAATTTTGCTGTAGACGAATTCACCAGACACATTGGCGACAGTACGACACACAATGACATCATGATCTTCCTTCTCACTCGCACTTAGTGTTACTGTTTAAGAGTGAGGGAGAAGAAGAATAAGATTTCTGATAAGTGGTTGTATTTTATCGAAGCGAAAGATCAGCACGTGTAGACGGGACATGATTAAAATTCTGTTGCTAAGAGCTTGTTGCTGTGTGTTTATAAATTGAGACAAGTGTTTTAATATTTTATAATGTATTTGTTGTTTCTGGGGAGGTCTGGATATTGGATAGGGAGCACATTTGAGAAGATTGCAAACAAGTGTAGGACTAATATATAGTAAGTGTAGATTGCAAAATAGAAGTATAAATTCATATAGATTTGCCCAAAGTTTGTGCTGTAAAATCACCAACTAAGCTTTCGAGGTTTAAAATTTACGGACATGAAAATTTGACGGCGTGAAGGAAATATGTAATGGAACCGGTTCTGAATGTTGACTGAATTTCACCGAGAATTGTTTATTTCGGCAAGTCAATGGTCCTGATTCAAACTATGTATATCCGAGAGAATCCTATACTTTGCTATACGAAGATCTACAAGAAGATTAACTTTATGTTACACCAAGTGTAATATTATAATATTATTATATTAGGTCGGGGAAAAAGTATTTTCGCATTATAGTATGTATCAACATGTAATAAAATCTTTTCTCTACACAAAAAAGCTCGATATTTGGATACCTCACGAGCTCACTGAAAGAAACCTTTTGAACCGTGTACTCATTTATGATTCTTGAAGCCATAGAGATTTTATTACAAGTTCATAGATACTATAATGCGAAAAGACTTTTTCCCCGACCTAATATATTTGAATAATTGGGATAACCCCAAATACGTATAAAAAAGACAAGATTAGGAGCAAAAAGTTACATAAATAATTCTTCAGAAGTTGAAGTTCATCTTAAAAACGGCTTAACTTTCATCGACTCGTCTCAGCACTATTGGATCTCTGGTAGTGACCTCGGCATCCGGCATCGCCGTGGGAATGGAACCGCTTCCCTCCACGTCCTCACCACTGCACTCCACATCTCATGGATTAAGGACCTTTGGGAACTCTTGGCTTTGTTTACTTCACCAAAACGACACATATAATATAATAGTATTATAATAATTATGTTTATTTCAGCCAAATAATACAAATAATTATGTTTACATGATATCTTGTTTAGTTACAGCAGTTTTATGGCTTATAGTAGAGACAGATTGAGTTAGCCACTGATAATCAAACTAGGATAAGATCTGTATTTTCTCTCCACAAAGGTAAGCTTATAACGTGTTTAAAGACTTAATAATTAAACAAATTAATTTTCAAAGCATAATATGTAGCATAGATAGACTATGTAAAAGTCATAGTAAGGGAAATATTTTTTTCTATTATGCCAATCCACAGTCATATTCAATTCGGCACGACCGGTTCGGCAATATTTTTAAATCACTTGTTCGGCTTGTGTCGATCCGATTCATTTACACATATTCGGTTTTGCCGCCCGGTAAGACCGATTTATACGGAATCGAATATGTGTGTAGCAATCCTCACATTTATTTCCCATGTAGGTCAAAATTTTGATATCAGTCAAAATATTTGTAAGTTTTACATTTTGTTAATTAATGTAACATTAAGGTCCAATTTATAAAATACGTGTGTACTGAGATTTGAGATTAAAGAAATTTTAATTTGAAAATAAGCTGATAAAATGTTAAAATTTTGACCGTTTTTTGGTTTTATGTGTGTCAAAGTGATAAAATTTGGAATTTAACTTCAAGATTAGGTACTTACTATGATTGAGCAACAGTTTTGGTAAATACTTTTAATTAAACATAGTGCAATATCATAGTTGGACTGAAGTGATGATAAATTCTCCTGAAAAGCAATTAGTAGGTTGTCAAAGTAATAGAGAGGTCAAAAATGACTGAACAAATCTCTTTTATATCCACAATACAGTTTCAGTTCCAACTCAGAGAATAAATATGTTTTTTTTAATATTTGATTAAGCTCCCTTGGAAATAAATACGTTACTTAAAAATTGGACTACTGTTTTATTTCTCACCTCTATCGTTGTTTAAATAAACTAGTGAATTTGTTGGTACTCTCTCACTCTACACTATGTTATCTATTTAATTAGTACTTTTCAGTAGAAGCTAGGTTGTATATACTAGCGTCTTGAATGAGGTATCCAAGTCCTAGAAGACCCATTTCTTTTATAGTTCACATAACTTAGGTTCCCAGCTTCCTACAATCTCCAGATCATTGCTCTACCTTTTACGAGCTTGTTGTTTTCTTTGTACAAGTTCACAGGTCAGGAGAGGCTAATGCCTTGATGATATTTTGAACGTTATTACATTATTACTGGACCTCAACGACCGGGGTATGATCACGTCATTCACTCTTCACAATGCTCCAAACGATTTTGATAACGTAGTGCGTAGTAAGATGGAGGAAAAATGTATTTTTGTGGAAAGTATTTGGTATATTCAAGCGTTTATTTTATGAATGGAACAGGTTGAAGAAAGGAAACTATTGGTCTTTTGAGTAGATATATAGGAACTGTATTAGTAAATTGTTTGAAAAACGTTTAGGACCAGGACGACTATTTACTTAGAATGAAACCATAAAGAAGATGAAGAACCTCCTAGCAAAGTAAGCTGAAATTTTAGAAAAAAATTTACTTTGATGAGTCAAATTGACAATAGACATATCATTATTTGTCTACATCATTAAACATATTTTATATAGTTATTTTAAAGAGTATCCATGTCCCATACTTAATCTCTTATTAGGTGAGGATATCAATAGATGTAGTAAGGATCTCTGGAAACTGTAGTACTTATTTGTATAGATAGCTTTTATATCTATAACTATCAAAAGAAACATATCTACAATACACAGTTGTACTCCCGTCATCATATTCACATATAAATCTTCCTAGCGGCCCCGGAACTGTGCCAGAGTTCGTAAAGAATTCTTTAACTAGGTCTTTGTACCAATCCGTCTCAAATGGACCACGGGCTACTCACACAGATTCATACACCACAATATTGCTAGCGGTGACTTTGAACTAACGTACCATCGCCAACATTTGCCGGCGAGAATCATCACCAACACTCCTTATTCCTATATGAATAAAGTACATTTTTCCTTGCGTGGGGCTTTCCCAAATGTTTGCGAAGGTTGGTCAGTTGAGCATATGTGCGGTCCGCAATATTGGCCGTAATTGTTTAATGTGCTGTGTTTCGGCGTATGTGCAGGAACACAGACGAAATTCGCACGTTCTTATCGATTGGGAATTGGATCCGATTGGGGCTAGAGGTCAGTTTTTATTGGTTTCCGATGAGGTCATTTGAGGTCAATTTGTTTTTGAAGTTTTATTGATTTAATTTGGCAATTGATTTCGATGATTGACTTTTTGAAATGATTGGATATTTTTTGAAATTATAATGGATTCGATCAACACAATTATTTGTGAAAAGTGGATAAGTTTCACTTTTTTCGCATTCTCCTGCGTAAAATAAGCTTTAAGTTATTGTTAGGACGAAATAAAATAATGATATGTAAGTCTACGTTTGAGTGTTTGTTACTCAATCAAGTATAAATTGCTGAATGGAGTCACACGTTTGGTATGTAGATAATAATTTATTACCTGGATTTCCCTGGGAAATGTTTCCATGCTGCCAAACTCGTAGATTATAGGTTTTATTATGTGAGTACCTTTGAACGAAGAAACAGAGGCACAACGTTTCTTTCTATGATTTCTTACTGTTACACCTGGAGATGTAGGCAAAGGCACACCGAAATGCACCCACCGATAGTTTAGAATGTTAGGTTAATGCAATGGAGAGCAAGCTTTTATAGCACGTAACCGAATTTCAGGATACTATTGCGATCATTGTCATCACCTGCAAAACTGACAGCATTTTGTCCGACTCAGAAATCGAACCCGACACCTTGTAATCAGCAGTCGGATACAATCGACCGCGCCACAGAAGAAGTTTTAATTGAAGTATTTTATTTAATTATTTATTCATTTATTTACAGGTAACTCAACAGACAATAAAAAAGATCAAAACTTATATAAAAGACCCAATTACAGAGTTACCAAAATTTATACAATATAAATGATTTTATGATATCTCTTTTTTATTTTACAGTATTTATAGTTATTTACCTACTAATATGTACTTATATACTGTTCTCAAAATGCAGGCGCTAATAACTAAATGACCTCGTTTTTAGTAGTGACGCAGTATTAAGATTTCCGCGTAGATGATAAGATAATAATAGGTCACACAACGCAGTCTGGTTTCGGTCGCGAACAAAAAGACTCCTAACTGATTCTAGATTGTGCGTAACTAAACCTATTAATTAATTGTTGTTCAATTAAAATGTTATGGATTTTACGAGGATACAATGTAAGTGAATAAAATATTTGATGGTTTGCTAATTCTTGATAGTGTCTCAGAATCTGTTGTCAAAGTTGTGGATGGACTAAAATGGACTAAAATATTGTTAGTTTTAAAAGTGAAGTTTTGCTTAATTCATGTCGGTTCGCAACTATATTCGCTTAGCCTTTGTTCCAAACTATGTTGGAGTCGGCTTCCAGTCTCACCGGATGCAGCTGGATACCAGTGTTTTACATGGAGCGACTGCCTATCTGACCTCCACAACCCAATTACTTAGGTATTAACACGATACCCTTCGGTAAGACTGGTTGTCAGACTTTCAAGCTTCTGACTACTGTTAACGACTGTCAAAGATCTTCGAAAATGACAGCCGGGACCCACAATTTAACGTGCCTTCCGAAACACGGAGGAACTCGATATGTATAAGATGGTCACCCATCCACGGAACAACCTCGGCAAGCGTAGCTTAACCTCAGAGATCGATCCGTGCGGCTGTTGTTAACTAAGCCACGAGCTCCTCTCATGTCGGTTCGCAACTACGTTAGTATAATTTCTGCCGAAACGTCAAGAGATTGAAGACATAATTCCCGTTAACATCACAATGTTGCGTTATGCATATGTGCATTTAACTTATAAAATAATAATATGTAAAACTGAACACTAAATCTAAATAGATTTAGGACTTTGAATATTATCAAACTTTAGTCTCCATGCCGATCTAGACAGACCCTTCTATTTCATTAACGTATTCGCAAATTATATGTCCACGGAGGCTTCAACATAAAATACGCTAAGTGTTTAAGCGATGTTTAAAAAGGAAGATCCCATAAACACTTGTTTTGTACATTTAAATTGCTTTTTGGCAACTTTTGTTGTCACTCATTGTGCAAGCCTATCCGTAAATGGTAAGGTGCCGATTTCTTTATATTGCTCTATGTTTCAAAGGTATTTATCACCAATACGCTCTAGAACTTAAAACTAGCACTACATACAGTCCAACTTTCTTTAACTAAAACCTTCCCTCGCACCTAGTAAATAAGTTGAGCCTGTCTAAATAAACCGTTGCGAAGAATAGACGTATCACAACAATGAAGGATAATGATTTATACGTAACAAATGGCTAAAGTGCACGTAACAGCCGCTACAATTGAGATCAGTCGTGGCTCTAATAGCGAAAATGACCTCTTTGACACGTTACATGTTAGAACGCAATAGAAAATCATCGAAATTTCCTTTTTATTATTATATAATGGGTTGCGTTGTTCCCACGGGATTGCTTTACTAAGCACTTGATGGATTGTAGAAGAAAATTAACAAAAATGGTGATTAAAAGAGTGGCCAGCAGTTCCTTGCTAATTCTTTTTATTAGTTCTAGTTACCGAGTTAGCGGTAAATTTATCTATCGTATTTTTGACAAAGTGTCTGTACTAAATAGATGATTTAATTTTGAAGCACTATCTGCTTTGATCCTTAGACTTTTATCAACCTCTTTCCACTTTAGTTCTACGAAGATAGGGTCAAAAAGCTACTTGTATAATAGACCTAAGCTCCTTTGAAGATTATATCTAAGCAGTCAAAGTAAATTTGATTCAATTGTTTGATACTAAGCAGCTTTTCGTAAAAAACATCAGAGCTGAAAGTTATCTGCCAAAAGATCCTTGCCTAAGATAAAATAGTGTAGCACAAGATGCAAGCAACATAATAATATTTTGGAAAAGGAAAACGTTCATACTTCTGCCAAAGGAAATGATTCAACAACTTTAATGATAGCATTACCAATATACAAACAATTTGTGGGAAAACCTATCAGATGAGTAACAATCAATTTAATTTAAAGTGGTTTACTCAGTATTTTCACTATCTACTGAGAATCTCAACCAGAAAACATGCATTTTCGGAGCAGTCATATTTTTTAAACAAGCTTCTGCACACCTTCGACTACTATAAAAGATCTTATATTCATTCGAGTAATAAACTAGATGCAGTCTAAATCCGTATCTAATATTTCGGCGATTGACAAAGTTTCATCCAAACTTTCAAATATTTGTAAAATGGACTTCATTGTACTACATCGTCTTTACAATAGTAGCCGAACATCTAATCTATAAATATAAAGGTCTATTAAAAGGAACTTAAACAGATCGTAAACACCAATATCACCGAATCAAATAATAAAAGGCTTCCGATAAACTCTCAACAACAGCCCATAACTAAAACGACCTAACTCAACAAACATAGGTTTTCGACCTCATAAACCTACGTTAAAGTCGTAAAAGTGCACAAAACATTAGTCCGGTCAAATTAGACCAAAAAATCAGTAAACCCACGACAAATTCAGGGGAAGCTGAAAATTCTTAAAAATTGTTTAAATTATAATTATAAACATTGTCTTAAAAGTCCCAACCGATCCCATGTAAGGAAAAAATTTTAGCGGGGTAATAAGGTCCAAAAAATGAGTTTTTCGCGATTTTCTTGAAAACGGTAAGTTTTATCGCAAAATTACCCCAGACATAATTTGTAGATCAGGGAATTTCCTATAAAAAGGTATCAATAATTTTTTCCCTAAAAGCCACCGCTTCTGAGATATAACGATGCAAAAAATTGCGAGCGTCATAATACACTCATACACTACTTCAACTTGCTTTAGCAATTATAATATTAAAAGAAGTTGAAATCGATGACATCATGGATGCTGATTTAATAATTAATATCGAAAATATAGTAGATAAAATTTTTTCATACAATGATATTGAAAATGATGAAATATCTGGAGCTTTACTTAATAAACTGAATCAAAAACTTAAGGATTATGAGGAACGAGGACCAACAGCGAAACTTTGGATTCAATATTTTTATATGGTTTCAATTCTTAAAGAGTTTTTAAGAGCTGAACGTATGGGGGATTGGAAAGCTCATTTAAACTGCGTCAAAGAAATGCTTCCTTACTTTCACGCGTCTGGACATTTTCCGTATGCTAAGTCTGCACACCTATACTTGCAGGATATGCTACAATTAGAGAATTTCATAGATCCTGAAGTCTATAAAAAAATTTCAGAAGCATTCTTCACTGTGAGACGTTCAGACAAATTAAGCTGTGGCACTTCAACGGACATGGTAATTGAGCAGTCTATGATGAAAGCTATGAAGACAGATGGAGGTATTGCTCGAGGAAGAAGCACAAAACAGAGTGTCATAAGTAAATGGGTTTATAGTATGCATGCAATGAATACAGTTTGTGAAAAATTAGAAGATCTGGCTAATGTTAGGATGGATACGACCGAGCAGCATGTTGATGCAAGTGATTCACGAGTAAAAAAAGATGCTAAAGACTTACGAAAACTTTTGGAATGGTTCTCAATACATAATCCTTTTCCAGAGGTTTTGCATCGTTATATCTCAGAAGCGGTGGCTTTTAGGGAAAAAATTATTGATACCTTTTTTATAGGAAATTCCCTGATCTACAAATTATGTCTGGGGTAATTTTGCGATAAAACTTACCGTTTTCAAGAAAATCGCGAAAAACTCATTTTTTGGACCTTATTACCCCGCTAAATTTTTTTCCTTACATGGGATCGGTTGGGACTTTTAAGACAATGTTTATAATTATAATTTAAACAATTTTAAGAATTTTCAGCTTCCCCTGAATTTGTCGTGGGTCAAATGTCTAAATTGACCGGAGTACATTGCAATTCGCACGTGTATATTGTACACTTGTAAATAGGGTTGCCATGTCTAAAATTTGGAAAACCGGATAAGACGCGTGAAAACCCCGGATTTTAGAGTCCGAAAGCCGGACATGTCAACAAGAAGAGCAACCGCGACGGGAGGAGTGGGGGAACGGTGAATATTCTTGGTTCGTCGGTTGATCGTGATGTGCGAGCATAGTCCGTGTCTCGCAGGCGGCCTAATTTGTATTTATTAATTTTTTAATACCCGGTTTACAAATGAAACCTTCCCCGGACGCTCCCCGGATGCCCTCTAAACTAGGACAAATCCGGGGAAACCCGGACGGATGGCAACCCCACTTGTAAACGACAAAGTTCATTGTCATCGTGTTGCTTGTAACCACGTAGAGGTGTGTGTTTGTGTGCGTATACACTGCATGCGGTGAAGATAAGCATGCGTGCGCGCAGACGTTCTGTCGCGAATGCGTGTAGCGTCAGCAAAGGGATGACTTTTGTTTTTTGTAAGACTTTTATTTGGATGAGTCAGATTGGATTGAATAAAGTTTGTCAGATAGAAAGGTCAGTTATACGGCTTACTAGTAGTACTAAGTGTCGGATAAATTATTCGATAGATAGAGTGACAGCAAATGTATGAAAACAAACTTGTCCGATAAATATTCGGATGTGGTAGAATTGGGGCTAAGGTTGCTGTTTTTGTTTACGAGAAAATATAAGCTTTTCAATTTTGTTTTCTAAACGATTGCACATCCTAATTTATAAGCGGTATATTCTAAATGCACTGTTAGAAATAAGGTTAAATTAAATCTCTAAGTATTTTCTATAAGTAGCAAGACAAGTTGATATCTAAATATAAAATTATTTTCTTTTATAATGAATTTCCTGAATCAGTGTTTTATTTTTTGCAGTCTTCTGTGATGACAATTCTTATGCAAATAATGACTTTACTTATCACAGCCGTAATGCCTAGCAACGACTAAAATAAGTGAAACATAGTACTTATTATATTTTCGTCAAAAAGATTTTAGCCTGAGCTCTACAATGGATAGAAGGAGTTTGATCTTCAAAACAAAATACATGTTAACAGTTTTAGAACTACGATCTTTAGTGTCAGTTATTTGTATGTTTGTAAAGTCTCCATTAAAATATGTAACAAATGCGATAAAGTGATAAGTTTAATATAGTTTAATAAAATATTCTCTGCTGACTATAAAAAGAAATCCAAAAATGGATAAATAAGTTCTGTTTTCATAATTTCGTGTATTCACTCATAATGATTTATGTAATGCATTTTTATCTCTCCAATTAATTTATTATAATGCGTTTGTTTGTTCAATACGGTCACATTGAAGATAACATTGCAGGTAGGCATAATAAAATATAGATTTGAGAACATCCTTCTTTATTATTCTATGAATCGTTTTATACATTTCTTCTTTGGTCTTTGTGTATCCCTATGGGAAAAGGGTGTGATTTTATGTATAGACATACTGACTTCTGTCATAGCTGAAGGTATAGGTAGAGGTATATGAAATACACTCATATTTCGTCGTTAACAATATAGTTAGTCCCATGTAATAGGATAACTCATTGCCATTTACCGGGCACGTAATCAAAATCTGGACTGCGATTGAGAGCTATTATAATATAAATTAAGTAAGACTTATAGTACTTTTTCTGAAACAGGAATCGAATCCTAAACCACATGATCAACAGTGGGATGCTCTACCACCCGCGCCATAGAGATAGTCACAGTACTTTACTTTTATTGGGGTGCAAAATACTGAAGCCCTAGTCACCCCCTTTCTAACATGATATGATAGGATTATAGTCTTTAGATTTCCATAGGGTGGACATAACCTACTTCTAGGTATGCTATAGTTACGAAGTTTCGATTGCAGATATAGTTACGGTTATATTAATAACAATATTTAGAGTTTGGATATAATATATGGTTGGAATAATTTCTGTTTGCAGATAAGGTGGAAACAACAGAAAGATTACCAATTAAGACTCTACCTCTTATCCGAAATAGTCCGCAAATAAAATAAAAAAGAAATACAATATTTTGGATATCCGATAGTTTCGGTTACGGAGCCTCACAACATCCCTGTCTATTACACGAATCGTCTGTAGCGTGATTCTCTGCCACTATCGGCTATCGACAACGAAACTAACCTATCGAAAGAATATAATTATGAAAATCTGATTAGCGCCGCTAGCAGGCGCCGTAGGAACTATTTTTGCAGTACATTTTAAATGTCAAACTCTCGATAATGAAAAGTCTTTTCTTCTACTAGTTGTAGTTGTAGTTCTACTTCAGACAATCGCGCTACTGAACTCAGCATACCTTTGCCATATTAGTATTGAAAGCACTACATTTCACCACTTTGATCGCACGTACAATTAAACGAATTGATAAATTAAAAAGGTAAATTCGTTTGTGTTGACGTACATTCTACCTTATATATGACAAAATAGAGTTCAAAATACATTTGTAGATGTACATAATTCAATCTTGTAGTGTATAACCCACGCGTTTTGTTCACGATTCTGTTCGTTTCGCATCAGTTCGCCATTGCCGCTACAAGGGCGCGCGCGCTGTCCAAAAATGTCGTTCGCAAATTGCGAATTTCACGAATATGTTTTCGAAATAACCTGAAAATGTAGTTTATTGTTGTTTTTGTGCTTGTTTACGTTTGTTCTTTTGTATTTATGGTGAGTATTAAAAACAATATTGTTTATTTTTTTCGCAAATTTTTGCACGTGATTTGAGGATAAGGAAATGTTTTTTTTTGGAAAATTTTTGATTGCTTTGTACTAATACTAAAGTAATTCGTTTTTAAAACATTAATGAAATTATATGAAATAAATGAAGTTATATATTCATTGCAAATCTTTTTTATAAAAATACAAACTTTATAATATATAGGTAACTCATAATATATTTTAATGCAAAAAGTGCATGTTAAAAGTTTGTAGAGTCGTTGTAATATTATGCGTAGAGTCTACGTTTGAGTCCCGTGCGTGCTACGTTGTGATTCCTTTGTCTTAATTACAAATACTTCTTTTACAACCCTTAGTAAAATAGTTATTAGATATTGTATGTACATTGTATAAGTGAGAATAACTCTACCAATTATTTGTCGAATTTGATAGAGATTGCATTAAAACAAATAAGTTTATAATAAATATTTATATGTATTGCATGTTATTATAATACAACAGGCTTTGGCTCTTTCTATTTGCTTTTTGAAAAAAGGATTTTCCTTTCTCAATATAAATATATGACTATCCCAAATTTCATCTACCTTGATTTACTTTGAAAGCGTTTTAGTTAAAAACACCAAGTTACTTTTGGTTGGTTACAGACACTCAACATTTGAATTATTATCGTTTCTTTTTATCTTTTGAAAGCATATTATTTTAATATACCTAAGTCTAAAGAAAAAACACATTACTCTACCGTGCCAGAACTATGTTACAATAATGATTTTTAAAACGCTTTGTATGTTATTTAAATTTACTAACCCCCGGTTTCTGAGGTACATTTAGCGGTAGTTTATCTATTAAATAGTGTTTAAACTCATATAAAAACACTATTCAGTAGATAAACTACCGCTAAATGTACTCAGAAACCGGGGGCAATGTCATTGATTAGCTTAGAATGAGGTAAAAATAAAGGCTTTAAGCTTGGTAAAGCCTATCGTGGCTAAGTCCCGGCCAGTACAATAGTGTAACTACATTAATAGGCATCGTCAGAACCCTTGTTCCTCCCTCTCCAAGGCCCTCAAAATCAATATCGAACTATATATTCAATTAGTTTATTAGGTAATGTAACTTATAAGTAATATAATTGTCAATATAGGAGTTTTAACGCCAGTTCGGAAAGCAGAGTCAATGAGACGAGATGGCCAAAAAATGGACATTATTTTTAATCACCAAATAGTCTTTCGGCCTCTGTAGCCTTTTCTCTGGACCTTTCTACAAATGTTTAAAGAGTTCTGTTATTACGTTTGTCTGTACCGCCATAGTAAGCGTATAATATAAGAGAGACTATTGTCAATAAACTAGCCGACGGAATATCTAATTTTACTTCAAGCAAGCTTTTGAAAACACATAATTTTATCGGGAATACTTTAATTGGTAATTTTGCTATTGTACAATTGGAAATTGATTACCAAACGTAGGAATGCACATTTTCTTTTTTTATTTTAAATATAAAGTTTTTAAGTAACATTTAACAGTAATTAATTAGGATCCGGCGGAAAAGTTATTCACTCCATACTTAGTGAAATTGGTAAACTAACTCCATGACCATACATTTATGACATTAAAATATACTACGAACTAACTACTAATGACCTAAGGCATAGTTTAGGAAAAATTTAAAGTACTTTTTTTATATTTCAAGAAAAGCAGTTGCAGCGCCTAAATTTGGAAAGAGTAATCCTTTGTAAATACAAAGAACGTTAGTTACTTTAATATCAAACTGAACAAGACAAGCTTAGTTGGACTTTACGTTTAGTAATGACTAACGGTGTATCACGGATTCATTCGCTTTTGGTGATAACTCCAGTAGCATAGTATCTTTATATTAGATCATCTAGCTTTCTTTTAACATTTGGATATCACATAATAAAATATATCAAATCCAAGCTCCAGAGTGTGTCTGTTTGCTTGTCCTTCTTTCGCATTCAAACAGCAGAACCGATTTGGATGAAATTTGGCAGGGTGACAGAATATACCCCAAAGAAAATCTTAGATGGACATGCGCTAGTACATAAATTAAGGCTTTGGTGCTTCTATAACGTTTCAATTTCATCATCATTGATCATTTATTCGTCACCGTAAAATCTGCAAACCTTACATTTTTAATAAAATTTTGCCCATAAAAGATTGCCGCAAAATTTCCTTGGATATACACGTAATATTTTATAAAGAAGTACACATTATTTTCGCTCTTATAACTGTTTATTCGATGTTCAACCTTGGTATATTTGCTATGTAAAAACTCATGTTTTGCATTTGCTATATAATATACGTAAAATGCGTAATCATGAAGCTTTTTACGCCACCAGTAATTGTACTGGTACTACACAGTATTGACTGACCCCCGGTTTCTGAGCTACATTTAATGGTAGTTTATCTTTTCATTAGCGTGTAAACTCATATTAAAAAACGCTCTTGAATAGATGAACTACCGCTAAATGTACTCAGAAACCGGGAATGAGTCATATAATACACCGCCTTTCTCCACCCTGCATAAGTCCAAACTTACTCCCTTTTACACTGGGCATCCCTGCTTTGTAATCTATTGTGTCGAGTCTTTGAAATAAACCGTAACTGTCACTAAACTATCTTCTCTCATGTCCTTAATTTTTCTCATAAAATCTGGCCAAGTGTTTAAATCCCGCACTGTTTTGAACCTGACCGTTTATATTAAGCTTAAAAAGACAAATAAGTTCACTCATTCGCTTTCCACACAAGTCGTTCTTGGTTCAAAGATAAAACCATAAAACGTATCCTTAATCAATCTATGGAAATTACCTGTAATAAGGCGCCCATAGCTAGTTGCGCTCACCGTTTGGTAAACGATCTGTGAGTTAAGCAAACCTTGGCGCGGTCATTCCATAGGTGGAGGTATTTGAACTGGGCGTCTCCGTGCTTCGGAGGGCACGTTAAAAGTCGGTCCCGGTTGTTGTCTATTAAAATAACAGTCGTTAAGCTACGTCAAAGGCCTCTGGGCGGCTTGAACAACTTTGAAACTAGGTTGGCCACTAACCATACGAAGAGAGAGACCTATGTGATACACACATTGAAACAAGGAGTTTAGTTTATATCACTTTTGAAACTAGAAACGATCTTACATGCCTGAGAGTTCATTAAAACAGTTCTCATTATACAAATTCTTCACTTTGCACTCGCCAGCATAGTGTAACAGCAACTCCTCTCTCGTTTGGGAGAAGACGTGCGCCCGAGAGTAGAAAAAAAGAAGTGACATTTATAAAAAGTAAAATAGAGAATTAGTAAGATATTTCTTTCTCAATAGAACATTCAAAATTACATTAAGTGCAGAGGTGCACGCATGACATCATCAGATTACTCACGCCTCTAAGATAATTGTTAAACTGAATGTTTGCCCAAATATACTCGCGTCACGTGCATTCTTTATCTCATATTATGAAATTATCTTGCAGCATTTATGTGCATTTTTGTCGCAATGTGAATTATCATCTTGTTATGTGTTTATTATGTTTAATTTTATTCGTTAATTTGTATTCGAAAAGTTGAATTTCGTGACTAGTTAGTCCCAAATGTTATCGACAAGTTAAGATCATATATTGATTGTATGACTTATTTAATAATCTAGCTATGTCACTAGGATAAACCCGAGAAATAAAGAAAGAAACATCCTAAAAATAGACATAAAAACTTAAATAAATCTCAATGCATAAATACTTTTAAGTATCGAAAGATGTTTAACGCGATGAAACGTAATGTTATGTTACTCAGATTTTTTCTCAAGTTTTGGTGCTAAAGGGCAACACCTTTTCACTAACGACAACCGAGTAGTCATAGAAAAAGTATCAAAACCAATCGGCTTCCCTGGCGTAAATCAAAATATCTTTAGTTTAACAATTAAAATGCAAGTATTTCAATTAGTATCTACCGCACCCGCTAGGAGCGTTGAACAGATTTGTCGATAGTTTGATAGCCGATAGTTGTAAGAAATCGCGCTGCAGGTTGCTATGGGCATGATCACAGGCTACCTCAGTAAAGTTGGTCGCTTTAATCCTCGTGTAATAATTATTATCTAAGGTTATCTAATATAGAAATAATATGTCTATAAGGAAATAATAATTTCTAAATGTAGATCTTATTTCGAATTAATGTGTCCTCCGGATTACCACGACCAGTGGGAGGTCAGGCGCAGGACGGCATTACTTGCTTAATAACAAAACACACCATCCATACTTAATATTATAAATGAGAAAGTAACTGTCTGTCTGTCTGTTACTCAATCACGCCTAAACTACTGAACCAATTTGCATAACATTTGGTATGAAGATATTTTGATACCCGAGAAAGGACATAGGCTACTTTGTACCCCAGGAAAATGACGCATTTTCATAGAAAAACTCAGGTGGCGGACGAAGTTGCGGGTAAAAGCTAATTTATTTATTTATTTATAGTTAACAAATAACTCTGTTTCCCTGAGAAAAATGCGTAATTTTACGTATGTATGTATGTAATGTAATACAACAAATTGCATTTACAAAGTACATGACAGAACATAACAGTGACACATTTTTATGTGAGATAATGTTATTTCGAGCGCAAACGCAAGTCGAGGTATATTTCTATATTTATACTTGTTATCAGTGAGTATCGTGTTATTGTGGGATTTCCAAGTGCAGGAAATATGTAACTTTCTCTTGATATAACAACATTTTTAATTCATTTTTTCATGATAAAAATGCGGATGGATAAAGAACCTTCTCCTTTTTTTGAAGTCGATAAAGTATGAGAGTAATTATACGATTGTGAAATGATCATTTCATAGAACATCATTATGGGTGGCTATAACGTATACTCTAAAATGTTCTGTACTAAATGCACCCGAGATAAAAACACCTAGTGCATTTTTTGTGTGGCTCGTTGGAAGTTTAATAATAAATTACTAAAAGCGTTGTATTACTAAAACTTTATTAATTACTAATACTTTTCTTGAACCATGGAGACCTTTCTGTTGCCAGTCGCAAGCAATTGTTCATTTAAAAACTTTTTATTATTAAATTAAACTCACACAGCTTCCTTTTTTGCATCCCCGGTTCTTAAAACCTGGCTGAAATGACAAGCATAGGATACCTTCTAATTTATGATTGCATATGAATGCTGCTAATCGCTTTATAATTTATATAAGATGTTTCGATTTATCTAAAATAGACCAATAAGATCTTATTATAAATACATTCTAGATTCATCTAGAAGTTTGCAATGCGCCAACCCACGTGTTTCCCGTTGACATGATGATTTAAATTAATTTCCCAATAATTTATAGCTGATCTACATTCAAGCATGCTTTCATGAAATAAATGAAGACATGTTTAGTCCATACGTTTAACGTGTAACGCGTTCAACGTTGATTTTGATTAATAATTTGTAAAAACAGCATTTTAGTTTCTAAGAGCGAAATAGACTGAAAGATTTTAATAGATTGATTAGAGCAGTTTTTGCGCTGGATTTTCCAGATAATCTCTCCGTACTTTTTTAGATTTCTTGAAATAATGTTCACGAATAAAGTATAGTTATTTCTATTGCTATTTTTAAAATGGTAAAGTTTTTTTATGCTAATTTGCTTAAATTATAGTAGCAGTAAAGTGAATTTGATAATTATTTTGTGATACGTTACAATATAATTTGTGTTCTAAAATGACACTTCAAAAATAATTATTGTTCAGAAAAAAATCCTTACACGGTGGGAACTAATGTTATGAATCAGAAAACCGTAAAACCAATGATATTCAAATAATTTGTTACACGTGTACCTTCTCAAATTCTCCAGGCATTTCAATGCGGAATACCAAAATCTAGATCACGCGTTAGGCATCCGACTTCTGACATTATCAAGAACCACCCACCTGTACTGTATCAACAAACCGAAAAAACTTAATTGTAAACAGTCGACGACGGATTTATACACAAACTGTCAAAACTCCGGCCATTTCTCAGAGTTTGTGTCGAATAGTAGGTAAATTATTATCGTTGAAACATTGCGATGATGCTATCCGGAGGTGGGAGGGGTTGGCCTTCTTATCTGGTCGAACGAACTCTTTATTTTTAGAAGTATTCTTAGCACCTGTTTAGTTCGCGAACTCTTGAGTGCTTAGTGTGAGGTGATGTGGTAGCGGCACTCGGAGGTAACGCTCTCCTATCTGCTTTTTGGACTTTGAGCTTTGCTATTTTGTTTGGTGTTCATAATTTTGTACTTAAATACGTGCCTTCATTACCTTGTTTTGTGTTTCTTTGTAGAATTCGTAAGTTAAACGCTCTTTGTAATTTTTTATTCCGTATTTTTAAAGTAATTATTTGCAATCTAATCTAATTCAAAAATCAAATAATTAATTTCTCAACTAATTATAAAATCTTTTCAATTATCCTCGTGTTACGTTTTTAAACAGATGTTTTACAAAAACATTCTAATTTTGCGAAATATTTTGATGGTGAACCTTGTGTGCTGATGAAAGAGATCTTCCATGCCAAGTTCAGAGTGTAGGTCAGTTCGTTGTTCATGTATAGATGTAAATAGATGTTCCCTTATATCACAGATTGTTGAGTATGTGTACACCTTGATAATACAAGTTATTTCAATGGACGAGTGTATTCAGTGCATTTAGTGCATGTGTCTTGTAGATAGAGATATGTGCTTTTAAGTGGTATTAATTAAGTGCACGTGTTCTTAAGTTTTAGTTATCGAAGTATGAATTGTTAAGGGTTTTGATAAAAAAATATTTAAAGAAAATAAGATTTTAAGGTTCGTGATAAACTTTTGCAATTAACGGCTTGTCTTCTTCATTTGTCATGTATTTCACGACTTTTAGTATATTCTAATAAGCATTTATATAAAATGCCAAAAATTATCGGTTATGCCTATCCGTCTCAAAGTTTATTTCTTAGTGGTTCCTAGTTTCTAGATCCTAGCTCGTATTATTTTTTAAGATAAAGTCGGAGTCTCTTAAATGACTTTAAATAGTGGTATTTTTTCAACAGAACTGAAATCGATATTTCTTTTTTTCCAGATGCGGTTTCCGACGGAGCGGTATCCGTGAAGAAACTCAGCTGACCACATTTTAAACCATTTTGATTAACCAGTTAATTAATACCTCAACTATTAACAATTATAACACGATAATTACGTATTTAAATAATTATTTTTATGATAATTATTATTATATAAACAAACGATAAATAATTTTCTACTAAAATAATTAAAAGACAAAAATAATTTACCATTAAAATATTTTTTCTTTTAATTATTTTAAAATGATGTATAATGTTTCTCTTTTTATTAATATTTATGGCATTTATGTATGAGGATGTATGAAACTGGTGGTTCCGTAGGTATACCCTCCAGAGTGGCGGCTCTGGTTGTTATATTCTATGGAAAAACCATATGTATGGGATTGGATGAAATTGGTCGTAAATGTTAATAAATTTTGAAATGTTATACTAATTTATAATGGTAGCGTTTTTAAATACAACGTTTAAATACTAATCGGAATTAGTTTATTCGGAAAAAAATAGACGGAATGAAAAATATCTTTAAACTAGACGTTTTTCGAGTAGGTACAATAAAATAATGCGAATAAAATGTTAGGTAGGAGATCTAGAATAAGAAGGCGTCAATTCTGCTTCTATCTACATACAATGGGCACGAACTTACTTTTAAAATATTAACTAGTGTGTACCACCAGTAAAATATGAACGAAATTTTATCAAAAATTCTTCTCACCAACAGACACGCGGCGGCACAGTCACTTCAAAGGGCTAAAGGTCATCAACTTCAGATTAACGAACAAGGTGCTGCAGAATGAGCTCGATGAAGCGGTCCTCAACCTTCACATCCAAGAGTTGGAGACGCGGAACGGCACCATCGACCCTGGAGAGCATTTCACCATCTCGCTACAAGTCAGCAGGGTCACGAGAATCAACCAGGGCAAAGCTTCAGTCCTGTACACAGATAACTCCATAAAACTAACGAGAAGTGAACTGAGGGCAGGCAAATGGCTGAAAGTGAATGTGACCACAATGGTGGCGGAGTTCTGCCGACTGCCGCGCGAGAATTTAGCAATAGTTGTGAGAGTACAAGACTCGAATAATAGAATGAGCTTGGTTGTGCCACACCCGGGCTCAGAATCAAATAACGCTTTGGTGAGTTCACGTGTCTTTGCTAATTTATCTGCTACTAGCGAATGTAAAATAAAAATAGTATCGTAGTTGCTATTCTGTTACCAACCAAGTAATGACTAAGTAAAACGGATTCCCTAAATAGTGATTTTATTAGTGGAAAGTAACTCAACATTTTATATAGTTATATGTGTTGATACCAGTTAGAATCCTAACCGATGTGTACATAGGTATTGAGTTGTGAGTTTCATCTACTTTTAGAAAGTAATAAAAAGTCAATTTATTCGATTCTAATGTTTACCTATATCATCGTATTACAGATGCCATACATAGAAGTAAGTCTAAAGGACAATTCGCACAAGCGCACGAGGCGTACCATCGGCATGGACTGCACAGAGAACTCCAAGGAATCACGCTGCTGCCGGTACCCGCTGGTGGTGAACTTCGAAGAGTTCGGCTGGGACTGGATCATCGCCCCCAAAATCTATGACGCGAATTATTGCAGTGGCGAATGTCCTTACAGCTTTCTGCAAAAATACCCCCACACGCATCTCGTGCACCTCGCTGCCCCCCAGGGAAGTGGGGGGCCGTGCTGCGCCCCCAGGAGGATGAGCAGCATAACCATGCTGTACTTTGATCACGACTATAATATTATATACGGGACTATCCCTGGTATGGTGGTCGAAAGTTGCGGCTGTTCATAGCAACGTCGCTTTAGAATAGTTTTGGGCTCCAAGTGTTTGTCTCGAATTTTATCAATGACGCAATTCGCGTTGTAACAAGTGCCTTCTGTATCATAATTGTATGCCTACTAAGTTTCATTCATTAAATCTTTGACGTTTGTGTGAATGACCTAACCCTCAAATGACGGCGGTAATCGAATTCGATTTCAAATATTTTTTAGTAACCAATTATTTTTCTTTTAAATGTAATTATTTTCAATTTGCTCTTTCTGTTTTGAAGACCTGTTTTTTAAATGTATTTTTAAATGAAATGCTTGGAGCCCCGAGTGTGGAGTCTATAGCTATGTGATATTCGGTTGAAGACTGCAAACCTTTTTGTGTTGTGTGCCGTGAGTGTGAAATATGTACATTTTTATTTTACGTTTGTACCTACGTTTAGTTTAAATTACTCAATGTAATGTTTGGTTCATATGAGGCAAGTGTTCTTTTACTTTCAAAATCACCCATGTTTTTTATAAAATGCTCTACCTATTGTATCGTATAGTCCATCTTGTCTGAAGATTCTTCTAAAGATAATAGAAATAGATGTTTTTCGAAAATAACTGGCCTCGTATGAACTATTTATCATGTCTTATAACATCGCACATGTAAGTAGGTATCACCCATTTCGAGTATTTTGTTCAATCATCAACGGCATTTTCGACCTGTTCCCACAATCGTCACAGTTAGATATCTATTCACTTAGTTATCTACTACACTTATCACTATTTATTAATTAACTTCTAAAACCGACGTATCAGTTTAATTAATTATTTTAAATTAATAATCGGACTTTTTTCTACATCGTGACCTCTTGACGTTTTTATTGAGATTGATAAAGGAGTGTAACAGTTCAAGCGATTATTTTATCATCGTTTTTATGTAGCAATATCATAATTTTCACAAAATAGCATTTATTATTTCTATAATAAGTCTTAATTTAAACTTTATGTCCAGTATCGCATTTGATTATAGCTGTATTACACGGGCATGCTATTAAGATATAATATAAGCATCGAAATTCTTTGAATTTGTGATAATGAAATTGAATGGAAGTATTTTTAGTCCAAGTTGACCTAATAAACTGACCTAAAACCTCTTTTTGATGATTTTTGGGTGTAATCAGGTTATCCTGCAGATTTTTTTATGTACAAAATTACACTTTGATTTTGTTTTATCATGAACTTTTGATTTGCCGCTTGTATTTTGGGATACTTAATACTTTTTTTATTTGCCCGTGAAATTATGCATTCGTGTTCCCCGTGCCTTCAATTCATTCACATATTTTTCATCTTGGTGTAGTCAAAATACATTTTACCATTAAAATTTAATTGTAAGTAGGTAGTTCTTATGTAATTCGATGTAATGTAATACGTACTTTTGAAATTTCTCTTTTGATATTGTTTGGATCTCGTTCAAAATTATATTTTTATAATAAAAAAAAATAGTTTCTTTTAAGATTCGAGCGGGTGGTGCTTAAGCGATAGTTTGTTTTATTTATAAACATTTAAAGTAATATTGTATCGGTGCCTACCCTTGACATATGACGTATTATTTTGGCGTGATCAAATTTTTAGATATTTTTTTCGTAATGTAAGTTTTTTTTAGAAAAATTATAACGGGCGTAGAATTTTCAAAAATTAGATCTCATTTTAAGGCAACCGTTCTATTGAGTGCCTTTATAAAGATCTCCCAAATTTTGGATAACAAAATGAAAGTAAAAGTGAATGTTTTTTGTAAACATTATAGGGTTAAGTGAATTTTGTGTTAGATTCTATCGACGTAACTTGATTATTGTCAAAAACACTAACATTTTCATGTTGATAAGTTTTTTTATAAAATAAATTTTCAATTCTTTACGATTCGTATTATTTTGTGGGTGTAAAGTCTTTAAGAAATATATGTCTATGAAAACTAACGTTGTCTCTTTCATTATTTACCTTCAAAAACTACATAGCAGGTGATTCAAGATGTTTAGTAGGCAAGTAATATAATACCAGCTGTATTTAGTTTACGTCAAGAAATTTTAATACGCCCACTTTCTTGCTGTGGATGGTAAAGTATAAGTGTATGACTACATCAGTGGAGGGAATGAACATTGAACATGCTTAAGGTAACTAATAACATTTGAAATACTCACTAGTTCCATTATTTTGTTTGTAGCAACCTATTTTCCATTGATTTCTCGGTAGGTAAGTGCTACCGATATAATATGTGTTCTTCGTATTACAGTGATTACAGGCTGTAATTTTAGTAAGGTGCAAATTGGCTTCATAAGCATCATTGCTTTAAACGATTTGATCATTAGGTTGCTACTTTTAATAACTATTTTCTAGTCAGACGTATGCAACCACAATCAATTTGGGTTCATAACTTTTTAAATTTAATAATAGATCGATTGTTTTATATGGTAATACCTAACAATATAATCAGCCATGTGTGAAGTCCATTTTCGCTATGTTTAGGTGAAATGTTGGTAAGTATATGATATTTTAAAATAAAATGTCAATATTTCATATGCGTCGTCCTCTCAGAACGTCCACTCTTTATTTTTATAAATTTTAATTTATTTACACATTTCCTTTTTTCTACTTTACATTAATGACGTTAACTTTTAAAATACATTACAAAAACAAAAAAATAATATATAACAGAAATACATGACAATGTACACTTATTATTATTCAGACGAATGGGAAAAATAGATGGACTAGTATACCCAATTAGAAAAAATAATCGTTCCCCGAGAAAATTTTTATCATTTTTCCCATCAAAAAAAGTATTTTATAAATTTTCGCCTACAAGTATAAACGTTTATAAATTAATTGTATTATAGTAAAAAAGGGCCGAAAATTTATCAAATACTTCAGTCTAATATATATTGCTTTACATTCAAAATATACATGGAAATGAAAGTTTGTTATTATTGTACTTTTATCAATTCTAAACAAACAATTCCTTATTATAAGGTCCATTTTTGTTTGACGTTTAGTAAATATGTCATAGAAACGTGTTGAGATTACAATTGTTTAGAAAACGTCAAAAATAAACGGTTGTCTTTAAAATAACAGGTATAGTCATGGCATTAAAAATCTACATTACGTAGAAATTATATTTTTTGACATTTTTTTTATTTTTTAAACGAGTTTTACGCTAAATTCTAATGTACAGAGAAGTGCACAACATCAAGTGGTGTCAGTCTATAATAGGTTTTGAATGGATGGATTTTTTTTGAAATATTGAAAAATTATAAAATTACAAAGCTGTTTGGGTGATATTTTAAAGACTCTTCGTGGCAGTGTCTAAATGCAGTTATTTGTGCTCAGTCTAAAATATTTGCAGTACAAAATTGTAGAGTGAACTTGTATAATAACAAAAACCCTGGTACTATTGTTACTCGTAGGTACCGCCTATGTTTCACTTCCTTGGGGGCTTTCACGTAACTCATTTCACATCTAGTCCTTCATTTGTACGTCAGATTCACGGCCTCTATTCAGTTTATTGCTGCTTTGACTTAACGTGCTTAGCGTTACAATCTAAGAGAGAAAGCAATGTACAGAATAGTGGCTTTTAAATAGTTGTCAACAGAGATATGTGATAGCTCCCCCTGATCATTATTAAGTAAAAATACGTATATAAAAAGCTAAAAGTATACCAGAAATCTTTTACACACTTATTTAATAGTAAAAGGAGAGTTATAAAACTGTTCTAAACAATTTCTCAGGAGGTAATATCAAAAATAATTGCAGGTAATTGAAAACTATTGCTTGCAATATCTAAGGTAGATAAAATAGTGAACACGCTTTATATAAGCTCTAATATTTTAGTACGTTTCAGTTAACTTTACCTGTCGGAATATAGCAACGAACCGCTGGGAAGTTGCACTCCTTGCTTGTGTCTTTTGTATTCTCCAGCTTCCTACGCAGCGGTTTGTTGCTACATTCATACATATAAAGTTAACTGACGCGCAAATTTCGTGCGAAAATACAAGGAATGTTTTGATTTTAAAATTACTTGCAGAGTCTTTAAAATATATCCCTTTGTACGTATATTATAACAAAAAGTCGCTGTATTCCTGTACAGTGTTACAAACTGTATTAAGCATAACAGTACTTAATGGCAGTGATACAATAATGGCGAAGCGAACTTAAACTAAAGTATGCGATGCGACACTGTGTTCAGTAATATTGTATGAAATATAGTTGCCCAGTACGAACAGTCGCACGATTTTGTACATTCGGCACTTTCGTGTATCGAGGGTTTGATGTTTTATGAAAATCTGATCAGCGCCTCTACCGGTCGTCGTAGAAACTTTTTTGCAGTACATTTTAAATGTCAAACTCTCGATACTCAATGGTTCCAATTGAAGAGAATCGCGCTAATGAACGTATTTTATTTGTCAAAGTTTAGCATTAATATTTTTACGTCACTTAATATAATTATTGAGATTGTCGATTTATGTTTCATAATTAAACTTTCACTGGATATTTTTTGTGTAAAAACATACTCAATTTCGTTGAAAATTTCTTAGTGTAATGTTAAATTAAGCGGTAAGTGGTTTTGTCAGTCAGTCTAAAAGTGAAATATAAATCTGAACACAGCATCGGACCGAAACATCACAGATATCATACCTACAGTAAGAAAACATGTAATGCGACAGAATGCCATGATTGTAACCAAAACAGTAACGGTAAGGTCACACTGGAAGTACTAACACACTAGTACTATACGCTAACCATAATTATATACAAAATTACTATCAATTCTCCGCAATGAGTACATGTGGTTGCGACAGATTTTGAGCCATATATTTAAATAGGATCACAGTGAAAAAAGTGATTTAAATTTAAGTCACTATACTATAAATATTATAATGTCCATGTTATGGCAAGTTTTTTCTAAATAAATCTTAAACGTCGCTAAGACTTCTAAGTCTACGTCCATAGAAAAATTCTTTCACTAATTCTCTGTACAACGTTTCAAGTCTATGTTCTACGTGACACAATCACAAGTTCCAATTGCACTGTTTAAAAACTGGGTTGCGAGACAGTCCTGGGGTTGCCACTCTGGGGCTGGTACACGTCGTAGGAGTTGTGCGGCTCGAGGTGGCACACGACGTTGTTCTCGCCGTTGAGCACCGCGGCCAGCGCCCGCATGTTGCTCTCCTGCGGCTGGTGGTAGGGGTGCATCAGTCTGCCGCTCTCGTAGTGCCTCTGGTCGTAGCGCTCCAGCGTGTCCCACTTCCCGTACTTCCCGTAATGCTCCTGCTCGTGATGATGCCTGTCCCCCGGACTATATGAAATCAGGGGACGATGGTCCCCAAAAAACTTGGAGCTAGAGGAACCGTGGTGTCCTGGATTTTGCCGGCAATTATCAGGACCGGAATTGTCATCTGACATGTCAGACATTAGTGTCTCGTTTCTTTCGATCTCCTCGTAAACGGGGTCGTCTTGTATCACGCGAAATTCCTGTTCAGAGCCGCGTCTGTACATCCTGCCTTGTTGGGATGCGATTTCTGAGTACGTGTGGTTTATGTTCTGGCTTCCGTGGTGATGGTGATGCTTCCGACGGTCATCTTTGTAGTGTTTGCGGAAGATCATCTCCTGACTTCCAGGGGAATGCTGCGACATGTATACGTGAGGGTTTCTGAAGTCATGGTTGTAGCTCCTGGTTGTTTGATAGCCCTGGGGGTGATGGAGAGGACTCTCCTCGTCCTTCATCACGTGTCGAGGGGAGCCAGGTGCGAGAGGGGCGTCGCACTCGTACGGGCTGTGGATGTGGTTCTGCTGAGCCAGTTGGCGCGACAGGGTGTCGTGATGCTGGAGCGTCGCTGAGTTGCCCGGGTGGTGTTTAGAAGAAGTGTTCTGTGAAATAGATATTATTTAGAGTATTATAATTGAACAATCGGAGGCAAAAGACAGCTCAATTGTCAACCATGTTTCTGAAATGACATAATTTGTAATGGTTTTTTTCACACAGTTATCTTATGAGTAAAAACTACATTGCAATAAAATATTTTTTTTATTATATTTCAATGTTTTTCGAGTGTTATGAAGTCAGTAATGAGTGCTTAGCTATTCTAAGTGCGATATGTTACGGAAGGAGGTGGGTAGGGCCTATATGACGTCATGCAATGTTCGCTACAGTTAGTCGTCATGCAGTTAATGATTTCTTAGATTTAGTAAGATCTTTGTCATTGTGAACCATCACCGAATAGATTTAAAGTGAAAATTATCCCTGGGAAATTAAAACCTGTGAAATGAAGTTAGGTAGTTTTTTTTATGAAACCTGGTTAAAAGAATGATAGAGTGTCCGTATAATTTATATCTCCAATACCAGGAAGAAACTAATGGAAATTAAGCTTTTGTATTATATTTAAAGATTAATACTATGACACCATACGTCGTAATTTTGTACCCACATACTCTACTATAGCGTCATAGTTTAATAGTCGCGAAGATCTCACATTTTTCATACATCTGCAACTGTATAAAAGTACTTTTTGCCCTTAGAAACATTCAGAAAATATCACATAAAACACAAATATACTTCGCCTCCAGATGCGGCTTATCCGAAGATTCTTAACAATAACTAAAGTGCTTAATGATTCTTACATCGTAGTTTAACGTATAATAAAACTAGGCTAGGTATAAAATTACTACACGATTATGAACAGTCGATGACGGTCGACGAGACTTCCAGATCTTACCAAACCGCAGAATAACTACTAAACAAAAACAAAACATCGAAAAGTGAAACTAAAGCGTTTGTACAGCCCACCCCTCACCTTCCACACGTTTGCATTCGCCATCACCGCCCAGTCGTTCGCGCCAATCGAAGCCGCCATTTTGTTAGAAAAACAAGATGGCGAACGCGATCTCAAATTCTGGTATTCGTTCGGTACTTCGATATTATTCCGGTAGCTATGCATCGAGGCAATGCTCTGAGTATGAGACGTCGAATGAGGAATATTTTGAGGAGTCGGCACGCGCATAGACCTCGCGTCATCACTCGGTACATAGATCGGAGCCGTCGGTCGAATATTCCATCTCGCTCCCTCAGGTTGCAAGCTGTAGCTCTATATAGATAAAATACACATATAAAAATATAATAATACATAAATACGAAGGATAGACGATAGAATGACTAACTCAGTGATACGCATTTAGAGATAGGATGTTCGTATTTCCAAACTAAATGGCACTACACAATTTCGATACCATTTAGAGATGCTGTAAGTATCCAATAACCACCACACCACTAAGGAAAAGAGTGTTAATACAAATCGAAATGATTGTTAGAGAAGCGTTATAGAGAGGCTTTTAGAGACAGGTATAAAAAAAATCGGGACTTACCGTAAAACACAAACAACAAAAACATGTTAGTTTTCACACAAAAAAATGTTAAAAACATAAAAACAAACATAAAATTGAGCTGTCTTTAACCAATTAGTGACAAAAGCCGTGGTGTCTGGTGGTGTTGAATTTGTTTGATTATTTTTCATAATTTTGGAAATACCCTATCTCTAATGCGTACGCACCTTGTTGGCCGTTCTGCCGGTATCCATGGGGATATCTGCCACTGCCAGGGTTAATGGGGCTCCTTAGTTGCGTCATGGGGGCTGGGGGTTCTCTTTCAGGGATATTATGTCCGAAATTAGCCGCTGTGGCGTTTAGACTAGGGCCGAAATTGGTTGATGGGCCGAAATTTTGATTTTCTTGTGAGCTACGTCTATTTCTGTTAGAATGGTAGCTGTGTGCGGCGGCGGCGGCCGCTAGGGATGCCACAGCGGCGTTGTTGACTACATTATTGTTGTTATGGTTGTTGTTGTTGACAACTACGTTTAGAGTCTTGATGATTAAGTTGTTGGTTGTTGACGCCGACGCGGCGGGCAGCCCTGACGTGCTCGCTGTGCTCTGCTATAAGTTGTAATTTACTTTTACTTGGGGATGTTACTCTTACTAATAGTACGGTTTTAGTTCTTATGGGTCAGTGCAGCAGCAGTTGGTTGTGAATATAATATTATTAGAATTAATAAGAGCCAGTTTCAATAAACAAAAAAATAACTGTTATTTTTTTATATTTTTTTTTATTAAGTGTTGAACCTGACTCTTTAATTCAGTTATACCTTAGTTAAACATAATTATATCGGTGTATTTATTTTACATACAACATTGTGTTTATAATAATTAGTTTTACCACCACCAATGGACAATATGGACATGCAAAAAACTTTCACTGTTGATTTATAGTTCCTTGATTCTATCACGAAACTATGACCCCTTATTAAGCTTCAGTTATTTAACTAAAGCCCAAAGCTTTTCCATCATATTTTGTAATATTTTGAATGATAAATTGTTACTATGTTAAGTAACAAAAATTATACTTCATTGAAATACACCTATATCCTCAAAAACCCCTTTCAAAATTGCCCTTTTTTACACATTACACGTAACCATATCCCAAACAAAAACTCCTTATGACAAAATCTTAGAACTACCCTCAAAAGTCCACATACCGTGACATCTCTCGGATCCACAACATCATCAACATCGGCGTTGCTCTGGTGATACCTCCGGCTCTTGACGGACCCTTGCCTGGTGTCCATATGGTTGGATGAGGAGGCTGTGGGTCCGTTGTTATGCTGGAGGGTCTCTGAAGGCTGGCCAGTGAAGTGCAGGCAGCAGGATAACCAAGGATGCCGGCGACCTATCCTGGCGCATTCGTTGCGGAACTGAAATGAAGGTAGGCTAGAATTAATTTCGAGTTCTAGTGTATTTTTGACTGATTTGATTTGATTGAATATGATTGTTTTTCCTCTTATATTGACACACCAATTCAATGTTGTTATCAAGATAATAAAAAATACCAAGAAAAGTATGATCGATGTTCTTTTTGACACATCAATTATTTAAACTAAAATGTACTTTCTTGAGACACGAATATTAAGTAAAGTTAAATTCGTAACTCTATTTTTTGTATATTTTAGTTATTTAAGTATTAAAACACATTCAATCTTCCTGAAAATAATCAGTAGGACAGGACTTTGCATGTGCTTTTCACACCATATTATTATATCAGTTACAAAATATATAGATAAACAAAATGTTATAATAACATATTAAGACTAAGTATTGTATTCTATTAATAAAGAATCCTTAACAAGTTTCACTAAATCCCGCTTACCTTATCATTCTGCAAACAATGGAAGATAAATATAACAAGTCCTTGCAGCGAGTTGAGGATAGTGAACGCGTACGCCATGACAACAGTCTGTTCGCTCAGGTACAGGAGACCGAAGGTCCAGGTCAGACCCAAGAGGAACGCCAGCACTATTGAGCTCTTTAGCCATACTCTGGAAACGAGAGACATGATTGAATAAGAATAGTAAAACTTAATTATTAAGCTGGAAAAGTAAGTTCTACATACTACTTTTTCCTTAGATTTGCCCGCTACGAAATTTATCCCGGTGTAAAAAAATTGTAAAGTATTTCATCAAAATTAATTCGGTAGTTTCTATGTGAAAGAAGAATAACAAACAAACATACATAAATCCTCTATTGGTAGAGCTAGAATGTTTTGTAACTGCGACTATTCATGACTAATACTAATACTGTTATTGTAAAAATATGCGTCGCTAAATCAGTTTGTAAGATCGAGATGACAATATACACATATTATTATGTACGTACATACGTATTGTACTTATGTATCACAAAAAAGCACTTACTTCATTTTGTATAGCTTGGCGTCGTCTTTGGCCTTCAATGAGACGGTGGAGTGCGTGCACATCATGTAGATCACCATGATCAGACAGATCCAGTTTGCCTGTAAAATACACAAATTAATATATTAGTTTAGTTGTAAACAAATGTGTTGAAGTATAACAATTTTTCACAGAATAAGTCATCAAAATTACATTTTTAATAATTTTGTCATGCCAATCAAGGGGTCTAAATTAATTTTAAATTTGTGTGTACCTACTGTACAAATAAACTAAAAATGAAGTTCTCCTGCCATTTTCTCTTCATTTATTTAACAGCAGTTTTTATAAAATCATTAAATACATTAAAGCATAAACGTGCGTATACGCATACGCTCGTAACTAACGTATAACAAAGTATACGTACCACTAGTACCAAAATAACAGGTCCGACGAAGCTCATCATGAACCATCGATCAGTCGTCAGCCAGCAATGTCGGTCCGTGCCGTACCCTCCAGGAAAGATGGCGGCGGAGACCAGGACTACCAGGGCAGGGGCTAGGTACGCGAATGTACAGTACCAGCGACCTCGAGGGTGTTCTGGTTCGAATACTTCTACTAGCATTGCGTAGAGATGGAAGCCTGGAAAGAGAGGTTATGTTTTTATATGAAGTCGATTTTGTTTGAAAAATTTATTTCACGAAGTCAGAAATAGCTCATGTAATTAATATAATTAAATAACAGGTATCCTAAAATACGGCAGTGTATATTGAATTATAAATAGTTCGATGTTAACTAAACTTTTAACGGTACCCTTTACAACGGTAACTTTTTAAAGTTACGTTAGGAAATACTATTAAGCAACGCGAAATAACGTTTAGTTTCAAAATGGTTATGATCCTTTATCTTACGTGTTTATATGTAAGTATCTTATATTCTTTTCAATTCGATTTTACGGCATTGTTTACGTCAAGCACAAAATTTAGTAGGTCTGGCGTAAATTTAACACTAATTATAGTAAAAACAAGTTTGTTCAACTTACCTTCAAGGAACATCCAAGCAAAAGCCGCCAAGAAGAAATAATGCAGCACACCAGCAATGAGGCCGCAGAATATTCTGTTCTGAGTCTTGTCTATGCCGGCGAGGAAGACGATCTCTGCCACCAGCAGGCAGAAGCACAGGTTCTTGTGGATCAACGCGCGGTCTGACTGCTAGAGAATAGGGAGAATTTAGTTGGATTCTATTGGGGTTAATTTTCAAAGAAATTTTATCGGGAGCAATTGCTGATGATAATAGAGAAAAAGGAACTACTCTCAATAACATCATAAAAGAAAATATTTCTGCAAAAAATAGTTGGTTTTAAATGAGATAGTAGTAGTGAAGGATTTTTTTATAAAGAGCTTAACTCTATTGAGGAAAAGATTTTTATGTTTTGCTTTTACATAGATGCACCTTTTATTCTATCACATAATTTCAAACATTTTTTTAAAATGCTTTTGAGACATTTTACGTCACTCAAAGTAACTCATCTGTAACAGCTGTATTTGATATGAACAACTATCTATAATATTATGTAAGTGATAATAAAAACCAAACATACCTTCCCATTCCTAAAGCACATAAACACAATAATAGCGGCCGACAGCGCCACAGTGCTTATCCCACAGCCGATATAAGTCAGTGTGGTGAGTGCTTGTTCGTGCCCCGCGCCGAGGGCGACGCCGCGCACGTCCATGAGGATGGCGAAGTTCGTGAGATGAGAGCACGCGCACCCCGTGTGGGTTGTGTTCGACCATTCGACTACGCAGCCTTCTGGGGACCAGCCACTGTGGGGAGAACGAGTTTTGTTATACATTTGTTTAAATAAAAATATTTGTGAATTATTGGAATAGTGTACGTGTAGCAGTGACGCAGTTTTAACTAAGTTATTAAGCAAATCGTTATAAAATTGACTGTAGTGTAGTGTAGTGTACTGAATTATAGACTTAAAAATTCTTAGAGTATGAGTTGTAACACAGACATCCATCCTCGTATTAGCCAGACCTGCTAAATCTGTCTGACTTCTAAAAAACTATAAGTGGTATAACTATACAATAGATAACAGATATTTCTAATTGTTTTGACATTTTTGGACATATGTACGTAACATTTGAAAAACTATTTCTAGTTATCATTCAAAATAGGTTTAGAGAGGACATCAAACGTTTAAATGATAAACTTACTGTAAAGTATAATCCCAGAACACGCAGGCTGGATTTGTAACGTTTTCAGTCTTGAGATGTTTCATTGTGATCTGTACCATCTGAGAGAGTTCGATGTGCCGACCGTTTCCTAAACTAGCTGATATGACCTGCAAAATAAATTTATGTTTAGAAATAAATAAAATATCCAAAATCTAGTCATATCACAAAATCAAATAGGCAATACTGAAATAAGTAGCGCAAAATGGCCTTAAGTTTTATTTTGACGTAACTACATGAAATTTTGACAATAGTTAGCATCTTTCGGACAAACTTTGTGAAGTCGAATTTGACGGACGAAAAAATGTAATCGAACAATCAACAACAACAACGAGTAAATATGTCTTACCTTAGAATTTAAAACTTTGGTAATATTCTTCTTCTCTCGCTCCGAATTGATGCTGGTTGATGAAGAAGTGCCCACATCACCCAGGAAGGGCACGAACCTGGGACTTTTGCCGAAAGTCGGTGGTAAGATTTCTTCAAGCCGATCAAACGCAAAGAACACGATTCGAACTAATTCGTTTTGACGATTTTCTGAAAGGAAAAAGAACGAATGAAAATGATGAAATATTTTCCCTATTATAAAATAGTAGTACTTTGCGCTATATGTACATAAAATTAACACAGCTGCTTTTATGTAAATATTATGACTTTAACTGTTAGTATGTGACTCTAAATATAATAAAAAATATGTCGAATAGATGGCGTATCCATAAAAAGCTGAACGCATTAAAAACATAGTTAATTTGATAGTACCACGCTGATTATAAAAAGTCACAGAAAAGGTTTTAGTGTACATAAATAAATATGTGTCACGAAAAAATTAAGAACCATTATTGTTAGTTACTGTTCATCTTACACGATCGCTACTTACCAAGTAAAGCAGCCTTAGGTATAGTGATGGTGTCTTCAGAACCCTTCCACTGTTCTTGAGCGATGATTGATGGGAATGTCTCATCTTCTACGTTTTTCACTTCTAATACTCGCACTGATAAACCTGTAAATATATTAAAAATGTTAGTTTTGAATACAGATAGTTAAATGAATCATTTTGTAACACTGATGCCATCTAGAATGCAGCATACCGAATATCTGTGTTCGCAGATAGAAACTTCAAGCGTATTACAACCAAAATCGTGTTTTAACCTACTTGATAAATTAATTAATTATCTAAGCTTGTCGTTAAGTATAGGCTGTGATTATTCAGACTCTTTCCGAGCTTCGTTTCCGAGCCACTTTCTCTTCGAGTATCTGTAGGATATTTTGTTTGTTGCTATGCTGCTTAGCTTACAATAATATATTGTTTTGGCCGATATACCACTTATGTAGCCAGTTTTATTGAAACCAGTCAACAATACAGGAGTTGGTTTTTGTTTTCCAGTTGTTGTACAATATACAAGATACTTACAGATATTCTTAACGATCTGCAGTATGGTCTTCTCCTTGGTGACGGCGTCAGCTAGCAGGAAGGCGTTCTCCTCCAGTTGTGTGAGCAGTGCGCTGGCAGCGCGACTCTGAGCTTCCACGTTCAAGTCCGCCCAGGAAGAGCGCTGCGATTCTTCTAGTAGGTTCGATCCTGGGGAATAAATGTTATATGTATTGATTTTCCATCGTTTTATGTACGAGTAGAGCAACCCAAATTTGCAGCACTGTTTGATCATTAATTTAAACAATTGCTTCAGTTCTCGATAATAAATTGTTAATTTTGCTTTCTATTCATTATTTTCAAATCCAAAGAAAATAATCTACGGTAAGAATATCCAGTTTGAAACTTGAACTTGTGCATTAAACAGTAAAATCATTTAGATATTTTTCCGAAAAAAGAAACAACTTCTGAACTAATTGTTGCTTACTACAAACATACAAAGAATGGTTATAGAGTACGAGCGGAACAACTATTTGGGGCTCGCACGCGGCAGTCGAACTCACAACCTTTGAGAGTATGGTAATGGTTTGGCGATCACCTTAATCACTGCGCCACGGATGCTATAAGGCTCGTTTTGAACCAATAGCTATACCAAAAATTGTTACTTACCAGTCTTAATAACTCCCAGCAACATATCAGTGACGATAGCCTCCCTCTGCCTAGGATCTGGGAACGTTTGCACGTTCTGCGACATGCGCTGAGCGAGCTTCTTCATTATACTAGTGGTGGTCATCATGTCGCCGCCGTAGAGCGTCTTTGATGATGTTACCTGGTGAAAAGGAAGGTGTAATTAGTAAATGTTTCAACTATTTTCAAGTACTTTGAAGTTACCCAGACCTTTCTGGTGTCGGATGAGGAATTATGACATGGCATTTATGGCATTATGAAGTTATGAATGAGTAGAAATATACTCTCACCCTTGTAGTTTATGAGTCTCTAGAGTGTAATTAACGATGGTACAGAAAAAAGGTTTATCACAGATCAATTTTGAACTAACGTTTCGAAAATTGTTAGTAAAGAAAAAATATATAATTAAGTTATCACTAGACTTTTGCTACTCTAAGAACCAAAGAATTTTGGACACAGCATAGCAACACACGGGTTACTGGTTCCAGAAGTCTTATAAAATGATTCAAAAATGACTTACCTGTGCTAAGTCATTACTGATGCTGAGTAGTGATTCTCCTTCCCTGACCCTCGCTTCAAGACTGTTCAGCCACACGGAGCGACACTCACTGAGGTCTGGAGTAGGACCCAGCCATTCTGGGATTGCGTCAGCTGCGAAAATAGAAAATAGAGTTTAATTAGATAGGTACTGGTAAACTTTTCATTTATTATAAAAGTGCTGCAGACATTTGTTTGTTGTTTAGGCGGCTCCTGCTTAGTCAAAGGTCTTCTTGACTAAAATTGTCCTCAGAGATCTATTAAGTCTATCAAAGTAGAGACTGCTTGAATAGATAAAGGAAGAAGAAAAAAATCTTTAGTAATAAGTGCTTTGGTTGACCTAAGATATCGATTGATCTAATATTTTTAGTTGACTATGGTTGGGATATAATCGTGATAAATATTAAAGCCATTCTCAATATAAACATGCGTTTAAATGATTTTTGATGCCACCAGTTATTATTTAAACCAATGAATATAGTAAATACTCACTGTAAATAAAATCGCTATTAAGTTGGTTGTGGTTCGCCTGTGAGTCGGAGAGACCGCTCGAGCCGCGGTAGTCGATTACGTGTTCCGGGGAGTCACCGTCACGACCTATGTCATGCACTCATGTTAGTCACAGCGTTTTTGTAGGTTATGAAATGATTGTTTAGTCCCGATATCATGAATGGGAAGATTAGTGATATATAGTGATGTATGTCATGAAATTGATGATGCATGAAGTAGCCGGTTGAAATAGTAAGCGTACATTTAAACATACATGTACATTAAAGTAGCGTACATTTTTATGGTAAAAATAATATTACTGATTTAACCTCAAAGCTAGGTTATTTATACATGAATAGGTACAGCATTGAAGTATGATGAAAAAGAGTGGAATTGTTTTTAACACATCTTATTAACTCTTTTTATCTCTAAAGGATGACTTAACTAAGCATTAATTCCATAAAACCAAAGTTTTAAAAGCTAACCAATTGATTTAACACCATTTAACATTATATATAAAAATTGCCATTATTAAAATATTATAGTCATGTCTTTATTACCTTTTAGTAAAGCTTCAGAGCCGAGTCGTCTGATCAGCTGCATCTGTCTGTCGCTGGGCTGCTCCAGACCGAGGTCGTGGTAGTTCTCGCCTGAAGGTAGACCCGTGTTCCGTCTTCGAGGACGTTCCTCTTCTATGTACTGGTGTGCTGTTAGAGTGCATCTGGAAATTGAGAAGATATTCCGTTAGTACTTTCATTCTCAGATCTTTATGATCGATCCCATTGTTGCAACTTTTTTCCATATCATCAATATGACTCCTCGAATTAAGCCAGGAATAACTGTCACCTAAAGAAAATATCAAAAGAATACGAGAATCATATAGGTTTCAAAACTATTTTTACTTAAAGACGAAAGCTCAAAACTTTACCTAGAAATAATCTAAGCACCATTTGACAAACCGTGGTATGCTTTCATTATACATAATAATATGTTACGGATTACACAATGGATAAACATTTTAATGTTTGTGAATTCTACTTCTAATTACTAATTATTTATAAGCACTTGGTCTAATATAAAATTCATTCATTTCCCAGTAGTCTATAAAGTATCAAGTGCTCTTTCCTAAAAACCTCTTAGAGAAGATAACTGTAACGCTGTTGCTACTTACTTCCATCTGGCCAGTCCAGTGGCACCTCCAGGGCATGGCTGGACAGCATAGCTGTTGACAAGAGTCCAGTTCCAGTTCAGACCTCTGGCCGTGACTTGAGGACAGTAGGCGCGGCGGCCGATGTTGGGAGTCGCGCTTGTAGCTGAGGATAGAAAAAGAAATGGTTTAAATATAAGTAGTGATAGAAACGAAGGGTGTGATGGCAGGCTTTTTATACTGTTTATACCATTTAGATAGGAAATATTTTGATTGAGAACGAGAAATTAATATAAAAGAGAATAAGAAGAAACTACCAAATGGGAGACGAATTTTACTACGTATATTGTAATGTAATTAGTAAATAACTTTCAATTTAAGCTTAGAGGATTTTCGATGGAAAATATTTCAAAATTAGATCATTATGAATTTACGACATAGATGAAATATTGGCATTTAGGATATAGGAATGTTTATTATCAATAGGAGGTTGACGAAATAATATTCTTACAAAGTAAATATAGTTGGCAATAATACATAAGTCTAGTATTACAAATTTATAATAAACATACGAAATTAGCGCAAAAAAAATATTCCTCCATACTAACATTTCATTCTTACGAAACAGGTAAAGCTGATTTCTGTGGAGGACAATAAAAAGTTATTGTTTGTTATAAAAATACAAATCAACTTACAATAAGCTCTATCGAAGTCGTCGACTATGTCCGTGTCTTGGCGGTTGTCTTTCGGAGGCAGGTGGACCGACGGTGTGGGTTCCATGTCCTCGTCTTTCGAAGGCCAGTCTAATGTGCCTTCTGTTACGGCTGGAAATTTGAAAGATTTACTTAGTACTAGAAACTGTTTTAGTATTTCAGGCTATAGGAGATAAATTCGAGGGGAAAGAAATAAAACTGCTTCAGTTTTTTTTTGGTTTTCTGATGTTCATAGATATGACTGGCAATTGATTAGCCCCTAGCCTATCAGGTGGATCCGAATCAAAAACCAGGTCATGTCCCTTTAAGAAATCTATTGCAGCTGATGTATGCCGTGTATTTGTATTTATTACAGTTGAATGTAAATGTCGTCCCCAAACATGAAATTTTGGTCCCACTGCTTGGCAAAAGTTTTTTTATTACATTCCAATAGGCTCCGTCTTTTTACGAAAAAACAGTAAAATATCAAAGATCGTGAACTCTAATATCCTGACCTGGCTCGTCCTCTTTGGGTTTGTCGTTCTTGACGCTGTGGTCTTGCTCCACAACCTTGGGCACCTCCTCCTTGACCTCTGGTATACTCTCCCGAGGACTCTGCGGTGGGTCCCTCTCTGATGATGAGTCTGGCTGTCGCGTTGTGGTCTTCTGAAAGATGGGTGTGTTAGAATATTGAATTACAAAAAATAAAAACAACAATAAAAAAGTAAACGCTATCTCAACAAAGTATAATCGTACTACGTGAGTGTCTAACAAAAAAAAAACATAAATAAACTTTCATCTTAAAGAAGGAGAGATTTTCATGTTACGATTCGAACCTAGACGTAATTAAAATAATGGATTCACTATTTAGCAAATCTAGCAGAATAACATAAAATCAAACGAAAATCGAGAATAGGAACTGTTTTCTCCTGAAGGTATATGAAAGCCAATGGCATAACCGGTTAGTGATACCCTGAACTCAGCATCACTAAAATAAAATTCCCAAAAAAAATATACACAAGTCTATTAATCTATCGGATAGTCTAACGTCAAGTGGTAAAGACTCACCTTAGTAACATCTCCAAGTTTCACTTCTGGTGGTAACGTGATATGTGGCCTGAAGGTCGGTGGAGTGATCACTGTGGGCTTCTTCCTCTCGTTCTGCTGTGTTTGTACCGGGTTCTTCGGTACTGGAGGCTGCGTGGACCTCCAGACGGTAGGCTGGGAGGTTATGAGCCATGGTGGCGATGGCCTGTTTGTTGTACTTGTTGTTGATGCTGGAAGAAGAAATAAGATTAAGATGATATTTATTTACCATAAAGCGACTTACTACACCATTTTTTCTTTTTTTTTGTGATTTGATTGCTATATCAATTTTGATGCTAAAAAAGCTATTATTTAGAATTTTGAGAAAATAAGATTAGAAATAATTAGGGTAATATATCAAGACAGTAATGCTGGAATAGAATGTCATAGAAAAATATGATGTTCTTCAAAAAGTACTGGTAACTGGCAGTCATAAATGACAAGACGTATGGATGTAAATGAAGCTAAAGTAGAATGTAGGGATCGTAGCAAGTGATGTCCTTTGTTCTTTGCCTGTTGTTATAGGAAACAACCTTGTTCTATGTTTTAATGAGTAACATTTCGTTTCTTTTACTTACCCGGTACACATTGGTAATGTGCTTCAAGATACTTCAGCGTGTTCGGACATGGATCACCGAACATGTTCGTACTTGCCAATATACTGCAGTTTTGGTGCATACTACATCTGTAAACAGAAAAAAAACATGAGACATCAATAACACAGCGACCAATTAAATACACGAGAAAAAATGTTCGTTTCATTAGTAGTTTGAAGGACAAGTATTTTTGCAGAGAGTTTTTATACGCTATTAGTGGTTACAGGAAAAGAAAATTTGATGTAGTCTCCGAATCAGCACTATACGATATTTCCCTGAACATTAGTGGAAGTCCTACAAATATAAAATCAAATCATTCATTCATTAAGGTTCAATAGTAACACATATCGTAACAAATACTGAATCTACAATTAACTCGGAAAGGAGGTAGGGTCTTATGAGGAGAGCTAGCAGGAAGCTCATGCCCACTCTTTTCGATTGCCAAATTATTAACAATGTGCAATGAACACAACAACTGTTAAGATAACAAATACAAGATTTATACAGCACATCGTATTAGATTACAAACAAATTGAACTCCTAAACTAAAGTCTACACATACTATCTGTAATCGCATCCAGTCAATTTCAAGCTGAAGCCAGTTCGTCCTAGTTTTAAGAGCAAAACCGATTTATTTCAAAACAAGTTTACACATGGCCTTACAATCAATTTCGCCATCATTTACTTGAGTTAGAGGGGTCCGTGCACTTTATTGCCAATCTCGCGACTAACGAGATCAACTTGCGCGAATATTTAATTTTCGCCAATTTTCGGCACTTTCCGTACGGCCTCGGGATAACGATTTGTGATTATCGTCGTGTTTATGTTAGGTATCGTTCGTTTAAATTACTTTACAAATGGTTTTTTATTTTGAAACATTTGTTTTGACGCGTGTTATGTGTTTTTAAAAGCCTTGTTTATGTTTAAGCCTTAAAATTGTTTATCAAAACATATAATCGATAAAAAAAATTGACATATTTAGATATTCCAAACCATTTTGGTATTAAATTTCAGTGTTTTGTGCCCATGTCACATGATAATTTCTGACATTCAATATTAAATGCACAATATGAGAGATTACATGAATTATTAAAACCATTTAACATGCAAAAATATATGTTAAAATCGCACATAGGCGACTTTTTATCGCTTATCTTTAGCTTAGTTGCAAACTGACCACATTTAGTTGCCAACAAAATTTTAACGAAATCACGGAAACCGACACGTTCATAGCAACATAAAAAATGTTATTGGGTGTCCGAATATCAAATTTAAGTACACATATTAAATTTTAATGTGTATATTAGTTACTTTATATCCCTTAAAACGTTATTTAGTCATAATAAATACTAGTATTACTTTTAAAAATGTATTTTAATACCTTTAAATGATTTCGAAAATGACATTAATGTCAAATTAACGTCGTAAATGTCACGGGATCATCTTTGAAGGTAATCGGTACTTATTTATAAAACTATTAAAAGTACGTACGTAAGATTGTGTTACGATGTAATTAATTTTCAGTTTTTTTAATTGAGTGTCCGATATCATTCGTGATGAAGTGTTTTTAATTTATTTTGGATCAAAAGTGAAGTTATTTTCGTCTTTGTTTCATTGATTTCCTTTAAATTTTTCGCTTTACATTTGATTGTTCCTATTTGTATAATAGTTGTTGTATTTTATTACGTTGTTTCGTGATTCTTTATCTACTACTTTCAAAATTACCCATGTATCAGCGTTAATATGATTACAAAATTTTTGTATGACATAATAATATAAAAACAAGCTTGTAATTTTAAGGGTACACTAATTTTACAATATTATAATTATCATATTGGAATCTGATCTCGATAAATGAAAACCACACTAACAAATGCGTTACAAGCGTCATCTGTTTCAATTTCAGTAGGTGGTTTTCTTTCACAAAGTTACCAACTTCAACTTACTAAAGTTTATCAATTCTATTATAGTAGTAATTCTATTGATAGAATTGCTTAAACTTTGAAGTTAGTTCATTGAAATCAGTTTTCATTATGCCTGACAAAGACACGAACCTTTAAACACTCAATAATGCCTTTGAAAGTCACTATTTCAATATCGAGCTGGTTTAATCTAATTCTAAAGGCCACAATTAATAGAAACGACACTAAAGCGAAGCGAAGGTAAAACATAACATTTTCAATCTATTAGATTACATTAAAACATACAAGCTGCAAGAAGATTTAACCCCGGTTCTGAGGTATATTTAGCGGTAGTTTATTAATTCAACAGCGTTTAATTTAATATAAAAAAAAATCTATTGGATAGATAAACTACCGCTAAATGTACCTCAGAAACCGGGAGTTAGAGAGGGTGGTTACAATTTGTAGACTACTTCGCTTTGCCTTTGTACTGCTGCGTCTACGGTCCGATTATTGAAGTAAAGATTTAAGTCACGCAGTAATTGAAGTTAGTAAATACTCCTAACCACTATTACCTTTAGAAAATATCTGCAACGAGTCTTAGTACGTTCAAAACACGCGAATAATTTTATTTACCTATATTAGTTTAATATAAAACCGCAAAATCAAATTACTCCGCTATAACCGATTTAAGCTGATCTTTAAACTGATTATGGATGTGCCGCAACTATTTTAACATGTTCATGAATTAATAATTAATGTAACGTGGATTGTTGGGTAATTAGTTTTGACTGAATTACATGCTTATTACAGGTGAATATTGGTCTAGATATTGAATACGAAGAGCCTGACGATACCGCTTTTGTTTCATGATAAAGAAATTTTGTCACACCAAGAGGTTATGTTAATGAGGACATAATATACTTTTATTCCCGGTTCAAACAAAGACTTTTCATACTAGGCTTCTTTATAACTTTGCAGAGATTGGCTAGTAGAACTGAAAGCAAAAGAACTTGTCAAAATAAGAATGTTCATTGCCAAGTACAAAATAATAATCTAACTTAAATTAAAAAAACCCATTTTACTATACATCGAGTAGAAATTCAAAACTTAAATGCTAGAGCAACACAGTAGCAACAAAAAGTTGCTCGTCACCAGAACCAAGTACTTTTAAAGATTTCGTTCCGACGCAACCTATCAGATTTAATTCGATTTTAACAAGGGAGACATCTATCGAACAAGGCAGCGATGCATATTAATATTGTAAGGGGCGCGAGTTATGGTTCCGAGGGAATCTCATAGCTTTTCCAATAGATTAGATTTTTTCCCTATATATTTATATTTGATGTGCATTTTAAGCGGATTGGGAGAAGAGATTTTTTTATTATCGTAATCTTCAAAAGTGCAGAAAGAGCATTAGTAAAAGATTTATGACTGAGTCTCTCTTTCAGTCTGGAACTTCTATAAAATATTTGAAAAATTATGACAAAATAATAATATAATATAAGGAAAACACTAGTAATGCATTCTATGCACAATATATTAGTACCTATTACTAAACTCTTTGCTTTCGGAATATACCAGCGTTTACTCAAAATTTTAAAGCTTTTTCTGTTGCATTCGAGGCCTATAAATGAAGCAATCGAATTGGCAGTGGATTACATATTTACAAAGACTGAGTTTTTTCTAATAAAGAAGACTGCTATATAAGTTATTACTTAAATGTAATGTAATGTATTTACATACCTGCTATGCAAAACCCTCAAGCTTTTCGTAGACATGCAGTTGACGCTCCAGTCGGTGTTGCCGTGGTCGTTACATATCGTGATGGAGAACCTTCCATAGTTGGCTCTGATGAGGTGGATCACGGACCCTTCCCTGCAGCCAATCTTCAGGGTTTTACCTTCGCACGCGTACGCCGTCTCATATCGAGGCTCTGTAGACAAACAAAAATATTTTTACATTAATTTTACATTAATCCCCAAAAATCTTCTGACTTAAAACTAAGTACGCGCGGTTTTTGCTATAGCCGGTAAGCACTATCGAGTAGCGATAGTCTGACATCTAAATTGTACTTAAAATTAGTTCGTACGACACCCGCTAGATGCGCTGATCTGATGATGGTAGATGGTAAACAATAGTGTACGTCTAAATACATAAATTATCAAACAGTCTCAAAATTTTATTGTAAATGTCGGTCTAATATTTGTGTGATAGACATATTTTTGCTATCACTTTGATTGAGCTTCGTAAACATTCAACTTGTAAAACTACTGACCCTTCTGATATAACTACTGTTCTATGTTTAACAAAGATTTCAATGTTTTTGTAAAAGCACATAGATGTATAGTTTACGATGTACATGAAAACACTAAATCATTGTTGTGGGCAGCACAAAAAATAACAAAAATATGTGCGAATACACCAACAATAGAGCAAAAACAATTTTAACCGAAAACCGTTGTGTATTGAATTTTATCTTTTCTATGAATTTATTTATTTAAAGCTTGTTTTTATATGTTTTCAAGTATATCGAAAAGTGTGTGTTACTGACCTTTTGTAAACATGAAAGGTTACATACATGCAGGAAATTGTTTATAATTTAAACAAACCATACATAATATTTTTTATGCTCTAAACGAATTTTGGCAAATACTTTGTAGTGCTTTGCCAATAAGTTAAACTAATTAAGTAGTTTAAAACACAAGTATATTTATTATAATGTAAGTTTAGTTTCAAAAACGATACTAAACACGAATTATTTACATTGTTTATTAACACTATATACCTATTTAAAATGTATAGATTAAATTTTCGGAATACGTCTTGCGAAAATCTAATCTAGATACATAATATTTATTCCATTAAGCAAAGCTGTGTCAGTTTACCAATAGCACTATACAACAAGTAATATTAGTGACAAAACTGTCATTTAATAAGTTTGTAATGTCCGAAATATATTTATTACGAGGACACAAAGCTTATCGTTAATCTGTAGCCACAATAAATTGCGCCAACTTTTATGATTAATAGTGGCGTATTCGAGCGATTATTACCACTGTGATGTATGTGAACAAGATATTTGTTATTTGATACCTGGAAGACGTGTTATTGTAGTCTGTGGAACCTTTTTATTTGACCTCAATAATGGTGATACGGATTACGCCAGTCGTATATTTTATATCGAGACTACGACATTTAGAGGTAGTCAATCTAGAGCACTCGTTCGAATAGCACCTTGACGAAAAACACCTAGCCTAGTCCACGAAGGGCACCCATCAATATAAAATGTATTTGACAAAAAAAAAACCTGACCCTGTTGTCAAAAATATTGAAGCATTGAAAAATATTGAAGCCTAAAAGCTCTGACATTCCTAACGAAACTAAGTACGGAGAAGGTAATTTAAGAAACGGCTTCCATCTTTAATGATCACTCTAAACTTTTAACTCACTAATCGTTCACCAATCTATTAGCGCAAATGGCAATCAGTAAAACAAAACTTAAAACCAAACACGAAAGAACAGCCATTCGTAAATAAATCCAATTAAAAGGATCCGTTACCCGATCGGATCGTTAACCAACAACCATTTATCTAAAAGGGAACACCTCGAAGACAATGCGAAAACCGTCTACTCAACATTTCATAATCAATTTCTGGGAACGACTGAAAACAGACGCTACAATTTCACATTCCATCGCCGGTTTTCTTCGTTGCCAAAAATTTGCTCAGGAACTAAAGCAGTAAGGGATGCTTCGTAAATTTTACTTCTCGCTGAATACGGTAGGTGCGCATATTGTAAGCTTCGTATAATAAATCTGACCAAATTAATGACGGTACTGACAGATCGTTTACTGGTTTTGCCAGTCATACCGCGAAATGAGCGGCTGTGTATGATGGAGTAACCCTAGCAGGGCTGCTTTATTTTCAGTTTTGGTGTAAGCCACTGTTTCGGGTTATTAGCGAAGCGTAATTGGTGATATTGTTTCTTTTTTGGTACAGTGTTTGAAGTCAATATTTTGTATGATCGGATTTTTCACGCTTTTACAAGTTTTCAAAGATGATTTCTAGTTGAACTTTTTCATGTATGTTGACATCAACGAATTCTCTTGTGCTTACAGTAATAAATAAATCATGGATTTTGTCAGGATTATTGTCTTCACATTCATTTGGTACGTTCTTATAAAAAAACAAAATAACTTTGAGAAATATTGCTTTACAGTTTATAAACCTTTAATTTTTTAATGAACAAAATTTTCTCAGCAATTAAAGCAACCATTTCGAAATCCTTGACAAAAATAACCGTCACTTTGGCGGCCATTTGTAAAACACAAAACAAAATGTTTAGATGTTCATCGAAACATAATTATAAGGCTGTGTACACATAATTGTTGGTTCTCTGAATTGTTTAGTAGTAGTCTTTGATCATTTTAATAACCGATATACTGACATTTCATTAATCGCCCCGTTTGTAAGCCATTAATGGTGACAACACTCATGTTTTAATATTGAAATTTCTAAATTAATAGAACCTTTGAATCAATAAATGTTATTTCAGTACTTTGTCATTGGAATTTCTTTCGTTGACTTTTGGTTCGTGTATGAAATTAAACTAGATATATAGTTATTTAAAACTATATAACATAACACTTTAGAATTGATTTTAAAACGGTTTAAAAGAAGCTTCTGATGATTAATATATCATAAGATACGGGAATTAACGCGAACACGCATTTTACCTTGAAATGCCTGTTTCGGGGCCGAAAAGCTAGGCATTTCATACCATACAACGCGAAAGGTAATCATAACCTTATAATGAAATAATACCACCAGCCATTTAGGAGTTCTTAAAAAAATGCCCATCGGCAAACAAAAGTATATCAAAAATGTGCATCGTAAACGTCACAGAGAGGATTCGAAATACAACTATAAATTTTGAAAACAGAACGTGATATTCGCAGTTCAAAACCACAATAGGGTTGTACCAAAAAATGGAATAAAATGCAAACACGCAAAAATCCACTCACGATGTAACTAGATACGCTAGGAACTATTTTAAATCACTGGAATAAAGCGGGTTGTACGCAAAAAACGCTAGTCACCCCCTTAATCGTAGGGCGCGAGGGTGGATAATAAAAATGATTTATATGAGATGTCCAGTGCCCACTCGTTAGGGGTTGAAAACAATTTACAAGTATCCCTTACTGCGTGATGGTGTATATTCTGAGTTTAGCAAAAAAATTTTAGTAAATATGGTAACCAATTTACCGGTTGATGCAGAAAAATAAATTATGAAAAATATGACTTAAGATTTGCTTTTATTCTTTAATGTATAAAACAACAAATTTCAGAGCTTTCATTTTATATTCTTTGTGTAAATAAAAAACTTGCACAAATAAGATTAATTTAAATCTTCATTCATCTGCGCAAATTATTATTCACAACGCACCTGAACATCTTAATTATTCATAATACAAACATTCAAATACTACGAGTTCTTTGCAACTAGAATATTAAAAGAATTTCTCACTATATGTAATTAACTCTCAGTACGAAGGTTTGTCAACATAAATATGCATTCTCTTTTGTATCAAAACCCTCTATTGTACAACACCCTTAATTCCCACACACGCACACATACACACACACATATGCATTATAATTACGTTGCTACATTACAATTCCTTTTTCAAATGCTGTAATTACCTAGCTGTGTTTACAAAGTTACGACTGCCATTCACGTATACCTTATTCCCTTGAGTTTAAATTCAAATTTGCTTAACAGAAAGGAAAGTTTAAAATTGTTTCGTTGTGGGACCTTGTTAGGGAACACATGTGAACGTCATTTGATAGTGATGGGTCTTGAATTTCTTACGATTTGAATCGATTTCGAATCGGTTATGTTCGGAAATTTGTGTTTGTTTACGTTAATTTAAATAAATTATGCATGTAGTTTTAGATTATCTACAATTTGAATAGCCATATTACTTCACAAAAGCATCTTCTATCCCACTACCGTGTCTTATAAATAATAGTTATTGTACGAACAACATTGCCGTAATTTTATTACAACATGTTCAAGCAAAGAGCATTGATACAAAGAAAATATCAAGTATCATTAATCTCGTTCCGCGAATCCCTTTGAGTCGCGAAAGCCAAATTAATGCACATCCAAATATTACGTGGCTCCCATCACTATTATTGTCATTTGATATCCGACAGGCAGACCGAGCGCACGTCAGTTGAATGTCCGTAGAGCGAATATAATCACTATTTTCAAGGCAATAGAGTCGATTTTATTTGTTTAATTATTATCTGGGTTTAATGCAACAGTATTGGTTACCCGGTGTATTTAATTCGGTACGTCATTAATCGAGATCAGGAATGGTTATACGGAGGGATTATGTGGAATTTTATTAACCAAATTTCTGGGTGAATGTATTTGGGGTGGAAATTATTTCGACAGTAGAATTTTCTAGTGGGAAATTTTCAATGATTATTAACGTGAGGGTTGATTTTGGGGATTTTTTATAGTAAAATTATGAAATGATTTCACAGGGTGATTTACCATAAAATAAAACGATCACTTTTCATTAGTCAGAGCTAGGAACGTTATTGGAAAATCTTGAAATTTATAAAAACGTATGAAAATGAAATCATATTTAGTCGATTATTTTCTTACAGCTCGACACGAGTCTTTCTCCCATGGGATCAAAACTTAACCTTAAAACCAGTTAGCAAAAAATAAAACGGTGAAAAACAAACATCTGATCCATATAACAAAATTTAAAATGTAATCATTATATAAAATTTTCCACTTAAAAAACAACAGCTTTCGTCAAATATTTTTACAACGCAAAACGTTCCTAAATATGTCTAAATTATAATTTTATGAAGTGATACGTTGGTAGCGGGGTGACAAATTGAAAAGGCCTTTTTATAGTATATTTTACGAGAACCCAGAGGATGCGACGCTTCATATATTTGAAAGAGTATTCCAATTTTAGTAACAGGTGAGTACGGTGCTTCGAGCACGATATATTATTTACATTGGCAATCGTATGAGAATTTTGTTCCCTGTCTTACATTGTTTAGTGGTAGTGTCGAGCCATTTTTATAAGGTAACGGGAAAATCGGGCTTTTTCCACAAGTTATGATGCAATTTCGTCACTCTTTACGCTTTTTGCGCTCTTTTTACGCGTTTTTGTGTCGTGACGTCATCGTACAACTTAATATTCCACATGCCAACGACATAAAAGGCTATAGAAGAAATAAAATTGTCAACAGTTTGGACGTCAAATACGGTCCGCGGATTTAATTATACGCATTTGCATATTTTCCACCAAAACCCGGGGCACGGTAACTGGGCGTTTTACCCTACCTTTTGATTTGTTAATGTCCATTTTTATGAGTTATGGAAAAGTTTTTTTGTTTTGTAGAACATAAATTTGGACGTCGTGATGTATCATGGCGTATGTATAAAGGTATGCATGTTACGCTGTCATGTTTTCACTCCAAACATACTCGATTTACTATCACACAAAACTACACAGGGTGTAAAAGAAAAGTATTAACTTTAAAAACAAAAAACATTAAATTTATTCTTTTAAAAAGTTCGCTCACCTGCCAGTATGAAGACGAAGTGAAGTAAAAACAAAAATCGAACGTGCATTCGAAATTTAAGAGATTTAACCGTTCGGCAGTAAAATGGAGTAGGGAAGAGGCACGCTGAGCCAGCCTGACGTCCCGGCCGATCGATTCTCAAACCGAAAGAGACGTTTTACTACTTGTTTTACGAGTTACAAAATCGCGGGCCGATTTGTCGGTAACATTCGTAAAAACGGTAACATTGGGTAACATAGGGAAATCGAAACGTAACTCGGCTCTGATAAAAATAAAGCCGGTGAGATTTGTAGTAAGGATCCGACTGAACAACATAGTGGATGATGCTTTACATGTATTATGAACATTATGTACGCTTCGATACGCTTGGCGGTAATACATTTACTTCCATCTCAACAATCTACCATTATATGATTAACCAAAATATTTTGAGTCAACTATAAATAACCTTTAAAGAATGACAAATTCTTTACAGCCTTTAAAAATTGCAATAACTAGCACTACACTTACAAATCAATATTTGAATATTTTTTTAACAATTCCAATTCACAAAAATAACTAAATACACTCTTATGAGTTTCTGATATATCCAAAACTCTATGTCCTCCACTTTATAGGTTATTAGTCTATAAAACGTCCCCTTCAAACGACTTATTTTCAATTTTTTTCGATTGTCAAACACGATTATACCGTTCGACTGGACATCATAACCTAATTGAGATATCATACACCCTATTTTCATATTTACAACCGCACTCAATGAAAAACGACCTTTATTTTTTGGTCCATAAAAACTACAACCTGTATACGAGGATTTTAAAGACACTAGACTTTTGAAAATAGACTTTAACACGAGACAATAAAGTTGAAAATCGTTTGGCAGGTTGTAATATGTGATTTAAGTTAATCGTTTGATAGGTATAGTTGCAATGGCTCACGAAGGGGTCGGTTGGCCCTTAGGGCGTTTTTTAACGGTGGATATATGCACCCCCGGTCACGTACTAGAAGCTTCCTGTATGAACAGTTTCATTTTTCTTTTTAGCAGTTTGCTTATAGAAGATTGGGTTTCCAAGAAAAGTGGATGGTCTGAGAAATTACGTTTGGATATAAATTTTATTTTTGTGTATTTTTGTCACGTAGGTAGAATTGAAGTACTTAGGACAATTCTTTGCTTTAAAATTATTGATATTTTATTATTGTTTGCATAACATATAATTTTTGCACAGTTATTCATATCTCTAGTCATATTTTTTTTTATTTAGGTTTATCTAAAAAGTCTCATTTTGAACCTATTTCATACAGAGTCACAATTGACTGGAGACATAAATAAAATAACATGTTATTTACTTATAATTGACCAAAATAAACAGCTGAAGTCAGAACGCATGCCGTTTTACACAACGGAAATTTTCCAAAAAGATAAAACTTAAGAATACATATAAAACTGAGAATATATAACTTTTATCGTATACTTCACATCCACACTAATCCAACGCTGCATCACATGATTTACTCTGGCGAAAACTTCACGCGTATCAGTAGGGAGGTGAGAATTGCATGGGGTGTCAAATAAGATTTTTTCCTCAATCTACAGCCCTTAGGGTCCGTCCGGTTATACAATTTACCAGTTTGCTACATGTACAAAACGATTTAAAGCACATAATACAAACTTTATATACTACATAAAGGCTAGACACGTTCATCCCTTGCATAGTAATTCAGATTCCCAACCTTTACGGTCTCCGAGGGATTGTAAACGTATTTCTAAAGTTTGCAAAGTCATATAGGCAATAAGGCATGCAGTTTTTTGAACCCTTCAACTGAATGGCCATTTTCCATTACGTAAATAGAAAATCTTTGGACCAAATTGTAATATTTTTTCAATCTTGACATGTAGGCTTACAAAGGCAGAAAATTAATATATTTTGTTATCACACACGAAAATTTCGGCGAAAGCAATAATCTTTATGCACGCTTTAGTAACAAAAACTGTAGAGAATATTTCAAAAAGAAAATTCACATTTACAGAGAGCGAAACTATAGTCGTATAAAAATATTCAAGTACCACAACAAAGTAGTGGGGTAGATCTAAAATCTACTAAAAAGTACCACGTCTGCCGTAAAAACTACAGCAATAACTTACACGTGGTTGAATTTAGTAGA